>NW_023627995.1:0-2359 GCF_014905685.2 Nematolebias whitei | reverse complement strand
TCCAGAAAGTACTCACTGCACGTCACTTACAGCCTCACTCCAAATTGTATCAAATTAATTTCTTTCTTCAAAATTGTAGACACAATACCCCATTATGACAATATGGAGAAAAAAAATCAGATTTTTGCAAATTTATTAAAAATAAACAAACTAAGAAATCACATTTACGTAAATATTCACAGCCTTTACATGAAGCTCAAAATTATTGTTTCCACTGATCGTCCTTGGGATGTTTCTACAAATTCAACTGAGTCCACCCTGTCTGGAGTTTGACAAAAGGCTCCTGAAGGACCCTCAGACCATGAGAAACAAGATTCTCTGGTCTGATGAGACAAAGATTGAACGCGTTAGTGTGAATGCCAGACATCATGTTTGGAGGCCTCCAGCCTTCCATCCCTCCACGACCTGTATGTCTCCAGGACTGTGAGGCGAGCAGATCGGATCACAGCTGACCCTGCTCACCTTGCACACGGTCTAGTTCGAACCACTCCCCTCAGGCAGGAGGCTTCGGTCCATTCGGACCAGAACCTCCCGCCATAAGAACAGTTTCTTCCCCTCTGCTGTTGGACTCCTGAACACTCATAATGTTACCTCATAATTTCTGCTTTGGTCACATTACATCTGTATTATAATTGAATACTCCATCTGTACTGTTTTCTAAGCTTTTTCATTGTTTTCTATTGTATGGGTGTACACATGTTTATGTTATGTTTTCATTTTTACTTTATTTTACTTTATTACTATTCGCACCTTATGTCGAAACAAATTCCTAGTTTGTAAACCTTGTTCACTGACATGGCAATAATAAACTGATTCTGATTCTGGAGGAAAACAGGCACCACCAGGCCAATAACATCCCTACAGTGAAGCATGGTGGTGGCAGCATCATGCTATGGGGATGTTTATTCAGCAGCAGGAACTGGCAGATAGTCAGGATAGAGGAGAAGCTGAATGCAGGAAGGTAGAGACACCCTGGATGAAAACCTGCTCCTCAGACAAACCTTTACCTCAGACTGGGGCAACGGTTCATTTTTCAGCAGGACAATGACCCAAAGCACAAGATCTCAAAGGAGGGGCTTCAGGACCACACTGTGGATATCCTGAAGTGGCCAAGCTAGAGCACAGATTTAAATCAGATTGAACATCTCTGGAAATATCTCAAAATTGCTGCACAGACGTCTCCGATCCAACCTGATGGAGCTTGAGATGTACTGCAAAGAAGAATGGGGCAAACTGCCTAAAGATACAATACAATACAGCTTTATTTATGAAGCACTTTAAAACAACACCGTTGGCCAAAGTGCTGTGTACTAACACATACAAGCATAAAAACTAAAAGACAACTAAAAACTAAAGATATGTGTGCTAGCTCGTGGCATCATTTTCCTAAAGACTTGAGGCTGTAATTGCTGCCAAAGGTGGATCAACAAAGCAAAGGCTGCGAATACAGGCAAATGCGACTTCTTAGTTTTTATTGTTTTTATATATATATAAATTCGCAAAAATCTAAAACAATATTTTTTCACATTGCCATCATGTGGTACTGTGTGTAGAGTTTTGAGGAAAGCGATGAAGTTATTACAATTTGGAATAAGGCTGTACTGTAAGTGGAAAAGTGAAGCACTGTGAATACTTTCTGGACGCACAGACATCTCTCTGCCTTATTTAGATCCAGCAAAACAGGTTTATTTTTAGCACATGTTGCTAGAAATCTGTTTCCAGGACGATGTCAACAAATAAACAAAAGATCCACGTCATTCTTGACCACTATTTGCATAGTGTCGCCCTTTTGAATTACCATTCTCTTCAGCTGGCAGGGTGGAAAAAGAACTTGACGTTTGACTTGAAGAGGTCACGTGATCCGAGCAACCAGCTGATTGGTACCGGCTGAGCTCAGTGACGTCACGGTTCAGAGTCATTTGATAAAAACACCCCCCCCCCCCTCCCCACCATTCTGTAAAGATACTAGGTAAGGCTTAATAACCAAGTAATACGCGCATTTAACCCGGACTGTGACGCTGCGGTGCGTTGAAACCTGAACCGAGATCAGCTGGAAGGACGTAGGTTTCATGATTTAAACACGAACAGAAATACCAGCTACAGCTAGCCTTTTCTATTCAGCTGATATTTTATGTGTCTGAATTTGTTCAGTGAGCCTTTAATTTTGGGTAGTTTTCTTCGGCTGAAAGCATATTTACTCTATTTGGTGTTTTTATTTTTACTGCATAATGACGTCATGGCAGTTCGACTTAAAGACCAAGTTGTCTGTTTTCCTAAAGAGCTTTCTGTTTACTTGTCTGTTATTTGGACACATTTGATTTATAATTATATAACAATCTCTCTTTATATATATATATAT
>NW_023627994.1:1179-2359 GCF_014905685.2 Nematolebias whitei | reverse complement strand
ACACACACATTCATACAACACTACAACACACACACACACATTCATACAGCACTCTACAACACACACATTCATACAAAACTTTACTAGACACACACATTCATATAAAATTTCTAAACACACATTCATACAGCACTCAACTACACACACATTCATGCAAAACTACTACACACACATTCACTCTACTACACACACATTCATACAGCACTCTACTACACACATATTCATACAAAACTCTATTACACATACATTCATACAACACTACTACACACACATTCACTTTACTACACACACATTCATACAGCACTCTACTACATACATATTCATACAACACTACTGCACACACATTCACTCTACTACACACACAATCATACAGCACTCTACTACATACATATTCATACGGCACTCTACTACACACATTCATAAAACACTACTAGACACACATTCATACAACACTCTACTACACACACACATTCATGCAACACTGCTACACACACATTCATACAACACTTTACTATACACACATTCAAACAGCACTCTACTACACACATATTCATACGGCACTCTACTACACAATTCATACAACACTACTACACACACATTCATACAACACTACTACACACACATTCATACAAAACTCTTCTACACACACATTGATACTGCACTCTATTACACAAATTCATAAAATACTCTACCACACACACATTCATAAAGCACTTTACTACACACACACATTCATACAGCACTCTACTAGACAAACACATTCATACAACACTACAACACACACACACATTCATACAGCACTCTACAACACACACATTCATACAGCACTCTACAACACACACATTCATACAAAACTCTACTACACAGACATTCATATGAATCTACTACACACACATTCATACAACACTCTACTAGACACACACATTCATATAAAACGTCTAAACACATATTCATACAACACTCAACTACACACACATTCATGCAAAACTACTACACACACATTCACTCTACTACACACACATTCATACAGCCCTCTACTACACACACATTCATACAAAACTCTATTACACATACATTCATACAACACTACTACACACACATTCACTCTACTACACACACATTCATATAGCACTCTACTACATACATATTCATACGGCACTCTACTACACACATTCATACA
>NW_023627994.1:0-1079 GCF_014905685.2 Nematolebias whitei | reverse complement strand
ACACACACATACATACAGCACTCTACTACACACATTCATACAACACTACTACACACACATTCATACAGCACTCTACTACACACACATTCATACAACACTCTACTACGCACGCATTCATACACCACTTTACTACACACACATTCATACAACACTACTACACACACATTTACTCTACTACAGACACATTCATACAGCACTCTACTACACACACATTCATACAGCACTCTACTACATACACATTCATACAACACTCTACTAAACACACACATTCATATAAAACTACTATACACACATTCATCTAGCACTCTACTACACACACATTCATACAACAATCTACTACACACACATTCATACATCACTTTACTACACACACATTCATAAGACACTACTAGACACACATTCACTCTACTACACACACATTCATAGAGCACTCTACTACACACACATTAATACATCACTCTACTTCACACATTCATACAACACTCTACTACACACACATTCATACAACACTCTACTACACACACACATTCATACAACCCTGCTACACACATTCATACAAAACTTTACTATACGCACATTCATACAGCACTCTTCTACACACATTCATACAACACTACTACACACACACTCATACAGCACTCTACTACACACACATTCATACAGCACTCTACTACACACACACACATTCATACAACACTACTACACATGCATAAAACATTACTACACACACACATTCACACAGCACTTTACTGCACACACACATTCATTCAACACACTTCTACACACACTGATACTGCATTCTGTAATGAACATATATCTGTCGATATTATTCATAAATTAAACGGATTCTTTCATTTTTCTGGACTGAGTAATATCGTGCATTGAATGATTAAATGTGGACGGAAACGTGTTTTATCTTTGACTCACCAACAACAGTGGGTCATTTATTTAAAAACGATTTAAACACATCACACATTTACAATAATTGGCAGATTGATTTCAACAACAGCTTAATTAATTAGCTTTACAATGAGAAACCATACGGCCATGGTATCTCTTGCAGCTTTACAACAGACATT
>NW_023627993.1:0-2359 GCF_014905685.2 Nematolebias whitei | reverse complement strand
TACTTACCATCGGTGACCTTTGGCAGTTCCTGATGGAGCTGAGTCATTGGCCACCTGGATAAAGGTACTTGTTTATTTAGCTTCCTGTAGTCTATGGTAAGTCTCCACTTACCATTTGGTTTTAAAACTGGCCATAGAGGCGCAGAGTAGGTGCTATTACATTGTCTGATTATACCTTTGACCAAAAGGTCATCAATGATCTCCTGGACAGGCTGGTGTGCCGCCAGAGGGATCTTGTATTGTCTGACAAATGTTGGCGGTGCGTTGGGTGGGGTTGGGATTCTCACTGCGTGGAGTGAGGTCAACCCACAATCTGTTGAATCAGTTGAAAATGACTTTTCATATTTTAGAAGAACTTGGCGTAGTTTGTCTCTTTCTTCATCAGATGTCAGAGCGTCGGCTTGGGCGACCACCTGATCAATCTGTGATGAGACTGTTAAGGGTTCTTGCTCCTTGGGGAGCTCCAATGAATCCCTTTCTGAGTCGTCGGGCCTGTCTATGGGTAAGACACCATAGGTTTGAGGTCCTTGGTCGACATCATTGGTTGAGAAAAGAGCTATGGCCTGTGTTGGTTTTGTGAACCATACTGGCCCAGCTTCTTGACTCGGTACCAGGTTGTCTGGGAGTCCTCCCAGAAATGGAATGCCTAGTTCAAAATCATGAAAGTCAGTTGAAATCAACCATCCTAGCATAGTCTTTTTTGGGATCAGCACCTCATCCATGCCAGTGTTACACACAGCAATAGATGTGGTCCTGGAGTCAAGACTCACCTGGTTCGTGGATTCCACGGACAGTCCCAAGTTGAAAAATGCAGGAGAGGGTTGAAAATATGCCTGTTTATGGCTAATAGCTTGTCCAGCTATTATGTGGATTCGCACCATTAGGTTAAGCACCTGAGGTGGTACTGTGGTGTCTTGGTTGCTAGCAACTTGGCAGGCCTCTGGAATGGTCTGCCCAGCTTTAAGGCTCGCTGTGTCTAGCACAGGAGTATCCTTTGTGGCTGGTTTGAGGGACCACAGCACCTTGTTGATGGTGTCCACATGGACACCCAACCTTACCAAAATGTCAGAGCCTATGTAGGATGCATGTGGTAAGTTTTGGATAACGAGAAATGGGTGAACCAGTTCTCGTTGATTCCAGTTCAGTTTTAGGTTAATGACTCCTTCTGCGGTCATTACCTGTGAACTATTGGGAACTAATGGAAAGCGGAAAGCTTTTTTAATTAGTTCTAGACCAACGTGTTTGTGAACCAAGGTTTCGTAGAAAGCTCGGTTAATTGCTGATTTATCTGTCCACAGAGACAGTACAGCATCGCTGGTGTGGGACCCTTGGATCTCTACACCCTTAACTACCAGTGGTAGGTAGTGTTTGGTGGACTCTGACTGTTCCAGCTCACAGAGGAGGCTGTCTTGTTGAGTCAGAGTTTGGACCACTTGGGTTTCTTTGGTTTCACATGGTGTTAGAGGAGTACTCACCGGGCTCGTGTCCTCGGCTGAGGAGTCCTTTGTGCCTTCCGCGGTACCTGCTGTTGGGCAGTCTGTGTCACACTCCGGAGGCGTATCTATTGGCAGTGGTTTGCTCACTTTTGTCCACATTGTTTGATCACCATAATCTATAATCGCGTTAAAGCGATTTATAAAATCCTGGCCAACCAAAAATGGGAATGAGTCAACATGGGTCACGTGTACCGGATGGTACAGTGTCATATTGCCAATCTGCATGTGAACCATTGCTATAGCTGTCAGGGTTGTTTTCATTTCTGAGAGACCCTGCATTTCTATAGCACATTCAGAGAGAGGTATTATCCTGTTAACACTGGCAGCGGCCGTCCTCAGCTCCTCGAACAGTTTAGCTGACATAATTGTTATGTCTGCCCCACCGTCCAAGAGTGCTTCGTGTGTGAGGACACCTTCGAGTGTTACTGACAGGTACGCCTTTTTGGCGGCCCCCTTTCTGATAAAGTTACACAGAAACCTTTTGGTTTTTTTCTGACGCTTTTTCACGCGTTCAGATTTATCTGTGTAATCTTGATTTGTCCGAACCGTCAGCACAGCAGAAGCTGTTTCTGAGTGTTCAGCTTGCGATGACTTGTCATCGTTTGTGTGTGTGTTTACCCCCCCTTCTTCAGATGAGGGGTTGTTTGAGTCAACAACAGTTATGTCTTGGTGTGTTTCACCGACATCTGTTATGTTGTCATTCGCGCCATTAGATGTAATGGGAATTACATCACTGCAAAGTGCTCCTGGTTGGGTTCCCGTGTCAGTGTGTTTCAAAGTTTCTAACAACCTGCGTATTTTCTCTGTCTCTTCCGAGTTCAGAGGTGTAGGGCCTTGTTTCTGGAACTTTTGTGATTTTTTCG
>NW_023627992.1:0-2359 GCF_014905685.2 Nematolebias whitei | reverse complement strand
CTCATTTAAATTAGAAATCAAGTTAAATGTCTATTTACAAAGTAATTATGCATTTTGATTTTCTGTCTAAATGAGAAGCAGTGATGTCGGTCAAAAGTCAGAGACAGTCAGAAAGAAGTTATTAGAACGGGCTGTATTGTTTTTAAACCTAGCTGACGGTAAAAAGAGAAACACTGGCATTTGCATTCCTCTCACTTCGCCATAACATTTCTCTGTCTGTACTAAACGTTCCTAAACAGTCCTGAATCCTCTGTTGACTTTTAATAACCCTCTGATATCACTAGAACCAACACCTGTTGGTTGTTTCAACCAATCAGGTAGTCCTAAGTGACCGGAAGTGAGAACGCTTTTAAAAGTCAACACTTCCTGAGTCTAGTCAAGTCTACTCCACCTACGGAGTCTACTCCGTTCTTCTGAAGTCTTGGATCTGAGTTGAACTCAGTCTTTGATGGAGTCTTCTCAAGCCTTGTGGAGTCTTCCACTTCTGAGTGGAAACTCTGACGAACTCACAGATGCTTGCTGTGAATCCACCCGGGTGTAATGCCTCCAACTTCGAAGGGAGCTGAGCCTGTTTGTTGAACAGAGTAAATCGACACGACTTCTGACGATGACCAGCCGCTCTTACCTGAGACGCTCGAAGGTAGCGTTGAAATGGACCCGACACCGGAGCTGATTTATCTCCTGCGAAAGTAACGAGTTGTCACGTGCTAAGTGTACCAGAGGTTTGAGCTGGTGATTGAAAGAAGCGTGCCAATTCTGGTCAACAACATACACCTCTCTTCACCCATCTTTTCTTTAAACCTCTAAACTCCTTCCTTTAAACTCTTCTATTTTGCCAGTAATCTAGATGCCTTCAGAAATGTCTTGTTGTCTTATTAGTAAAGCGTGCCAAGTTTTAATAATCAGAACCAGATCAGCTAATCATGTGTACATGTTTTGATGTTAAATTTTGATTCTGTTCAATAAATGACCACATTTATTCTGATGGGTCAAAGGAAAAATAACGTCTCTTGTCAGTGATTAAACAATCCTCACAGTTACCTCGTCAAATGGCATTAATTTAACTTGAAAAAGAAAGAACCCGTTTTATTTAAATAATTAATTAGTAGTGAAGGTACAGTAAGCTGTCTCCCACTTTCACTACATTTAGTGGGACCAAACGTGTTTTAAATAACACATTTGGTGGGACAGTATGTCTACAGTTGAGCTGTCCTTGACGCACTACAAGCTTTATCAATGCATTTAGACGGTTTCTGGAAATAAGAGGACCTGTTAAAACTATTTGTTCTGATCGAGGTGCCAACTTTGTCAGCGCATGTAAGGAACTAAAGATCTCCTCAAACTTGGACAATACAGCTGTACAGACCTATTTGAAAGAATGTGGATGTACTTGGACTTTTAACCCACCACATGCTTCCCACTTTGGTGGGTCGTGGGAGAGAATGATTGGTCTGGCTCAGAGAATATTGGACTCTATGTTTTTCAAACTCAAGACCACAAAGCTAACTAATGAAGTTCTCAACACTTTTTTTTTCCCCATTGTCCTGTCCGGCATTGTGACACTTAGAATTATTGTCTGATTGTCAAAGTGATGCCAAACAGATTTACTTTCACAAGCAGAGCATTATGGATGGCCTTAATTCTCCACTTGATATATGAATTTAATTTTATTAGAATATGCTTTGGGTTTGTTCCAGATGTAACAAACACGACAAAGATGGGGATGGAAAACAAAGAAGATAACAAAGCAGAAAAGTGAAAGAAGAGCTAAAATGTAAAGGAGGAGATAGGAATAGAGGAGAGAGAGAGAGGGATAAAGAGAACACAAATCAACATCATTGAAGTCTGCCTCTAGACCTGCGGAAAGAAAAAAGGAAAAAAAAACGACAAAATCGAGAAACCACAACAAATAACATAATGATATCCTGATGCATGCTCAATAATCCAGGTAGAAAAATCTAAAAAAGTTAAATCTGGTCCTCTGGACATTCAAAAAAACAAAACAAAGCAAAACAACAAAAAAAATGTAGAAACGTTTCGTCTTTCATCCGAAAGACTTCCTCAGTCTGAGGAGCTGTATTCAGCTCAGTCTTATAAACAGCACCCTCTCAGAGTGGATCAACCAGTTTTGCTGCTGACAACCAAAACCAGCTGATCACATGCTCAAGAAGGACCATCAGCCTAACAATGGATCATTAGCACACTGATGGCTGTTTACTATTCACAGAGGGCTTAGTGATACTAGCAATCACAGCATTGTAAGAGGGGGACAATTGAACACGTAGGCCTCCACCCCTGTTTAATGATGGACAATTTCTTTTCACAAAGATGGCCTCCTTTACTCCTCTCTCAAACCATC
>NW_023627991.1:0-2360 GCF_014905685.2 Nematolebias whitei | reverse complement strand
GTATTTGACAGTTGTTTGATATTAGCTCAAGTATCTAAATGTTTTTTGACTCTTTTATCCAAGATAATTTTCTAGTTTCATTAAGATTAAACAAAGAATTCTTCTGCTTTTAATTAAACATGTAAAAATATTGAACTTCTTGCTGTAAAGCAGTCAACTCTGTAATCTTCAGCTGGTACAACAATCAGCTGCTTGTCTTACCAGGAAAAAGTTTTGTTGTTTTATTTTAAGACTCAATTTATTGTTCCTTCATAATAAAAGGAAGTTTTTGATCATCACATTAAATCCAGAACACAAAAAGACAAAATGCTTTTGAGTTTTCAAGACCTAAGAGATGAAATGAGGTGATCAGGCTTTACGGGGGCCGCTTCTAATTTTTAGAACTTAGTCAAACATTTCATAAAAATAAACATTCAGTGTTTGAAAACATTGATATTTGTGTCAGTTTTCTTAGTAGTTTTCATTGAGTTTTTATGTATTTTATTCAGTGTTTATTTTTATTCTTATTGCTCCATGTTCGTTCAGTTCATTTCTCAGTTTCTTCTCTCAGTCAGCGCTGATCCATTCTGCCTGCCACACCATCCACGTGCATCTCAAGTTCCAGTAGTCCCAGTTGTAACTACTTTCTCTTCTACTTCACCATTACAGTGTTCCCAGATACTCTGGAAATCAGGAAAAACCTGTAAAATCATTTTCACATTTTCCAGACCAGGAAAACTCAAGAAATTTGAAGAAAAAAAAACATGAAAACTTTGGGAAAATTCACAGAATTTGAAAACTAATCTGATGATTTAAAGATGATCTTTCTGAGATTTTGACATGTTAGTAGTATCACTGAGTCCATCTTCTATTTTGACAGTGTGCCAATTTATAACCCTTTTATAAATCATAATGTTCTGCAGAGATTTGTGATTGTGTCTCCTTTTTGCAGTGGTCAGGGAGGCACAGATGTGAGTCTTGATCATTTGCTCAAAGCACTGCATGATGACAGATGTGAGTGCTATGGGCTGAAAGTCATTAAGGCAGGATGCTGCAGAGGTCTTTGGGATGGGGACAACAGTTGAGGTCTTGAAGACTATGGGCACAATACACTGGCTCAGAGACAGGTTAAAGATGGTGGTAAACACCCTGGTGAGTTGGTCGGCTCACACTCTCAGCACCCGTCCTGGGAGGCCATCAGGCCCTGGTGCCTTGTGAGGGTTTACCTTCTTGAACGCCCGTCTCACTGCAGCAGTGTCTAAACAGAGTGGAGCATCCTCACTGTCTACATGTGGTCTGGTGGCAAGTGTGGTGGTGTTTGCATCAAATCAGGTGTAGAAAGAAAACTCCACTCACATTCTGCTTCCACAGATACTTACCAGTACAGTACAGCCCCTGAATATATTTTATTTAATTCATTTTATTAATAGTTGAAGTTACTCAAAAGAAAGTTTATTTCTTTTTTCTTCCTTGTGAACTTTGACAGATTGTCTTGCTCAAATAAACGCAGCAGTTTAAGATTTGATCACAGCCTCGTGGCTCAAGCTGCCCTGATTGGATAAGATTTTAAAATGGACACGCCCCTTTTAGAATGAGTTAAGCTGACACTCAGAGGAGTCTCGTCTCGTGTTGTTTTGGGGTCGTCATGTGTGTTTGGAGAGGAGAGAGATCGACGCACGGAAGAACTCAGAAAAACCCTCGGAGCCGTGCAGCCCAAGACTTTGTCTGGTCCTTGAGAGGATCCACTCCCAGGACAGACTCAAAGCCACCAGCTGCCTTTCTGCTCAGCATCTTCTACAAGAACTGAAGAACAACACATGAGCTCTGAAGGAGATAACATTTCCTTCCACCCACCAAGACCACCTCAAAGTGCCAGCTTAGTTTATAATTTATTTTTAATCCATGAACCTCAGATAAGTTTTTCAAAACTTCTCTTTTAATTTAGTCTAACGTTATATAAACATTTTCTCTCAAAGTTCAAAAGCTATATTATCTTGTTCATCCCTTCAATATTACCAGTCTTATTTTCATACACTGTTGCTGTTTTTAATATGTCCATATGCAAAAATAAAGGTAACATGAATGGTGGCTAACATAAACCAGTGTTTGTGTGTTTTAATATAAATAAGATATAACAGCATGAAAATAACTCATATACTTTGATTATTCTTTTGAGACTCGATTTTTAATAAAATATTTCAATTCCCTAAAAAAGGGTGGTGTCCCATATTTCTAATAAAATTACAAATCATAACTAATGACGCTATCCGCTACAGAGATATGTTTATTGACGAGTTATTAATAACTCGTGTCCCACATGTGATGTGAATGACAATAAAGAACTTGAACCTTGAACTCCTTCAGTCTCTTGAGTCTTCCTG
>NW_023627990.1:0-2360 GCF_014905685.2 Nematolebias whitei | reverse complement strand
TGGTTATCAAAACACAATCCCCAGATCAACTGGAAGGATAATTTGATTGAACGCTGGGGCGACACCTGTTCTGTTGACTGCTTACGCTCTGCCATTATTTCCGGGTCCTTGTCACCTCCGGTCTCAGAGGAGATTGACCTCTCCAAGGTACCTTCAGTTTATCATGCTCTGTCCACAGTTTTCAGTAAGCAGGAAGCTATCTCCCTTCCACCTCACCGCCCCTATGATTGCCCCATCGATCTCCTTCCTGGTGCCCCTCTGCCGTCCAGCAGACTTTATAATCTGTCGGGCCCTGAGAGGGAGACTATGAGGCAATACGTGGCGGAGTCCTTAAGATCAGGAATAATTCGCCCTTCCACTTCCCCCCTCGGTGCCGGGTTCTTCTTTGTTTCTAAGAAGGATAAATCCCTGAGGCCCTGCATCGATTACAGGGGACTTAATGCAATCACCGTTAAGAATAAATACCCCCTGCCACTCATTGATTCTGTGTTCGACCGACTTCGTGACTCCAGGATTTTTACCAAGCTCGATCTTCGCAACGCCTACCACTTGGTAAGAATTCGAGAGGGAGACGAATTGAAGACAGCATTTAAGACTCCCCTCGGACATTTTGAGTATCTAGTTATGCCCTTTGGTCTCACCAATGCCCCAGCCGTCTTTCAAAACCTGATTAATGATGTCCTGAGAGATTTTTTGGACGATTTTGTGTTTGTTTACTTAGATGACATTTTAATCTTCTCTCGGGATCCCACTCAACACATTGGACACGTTAAAGCAGTTCTTCAAAGGCTCCTGGAAAATAAGCTGTACGTCAAAGCTGAGAAATGCGACTTTCACTCACCATCTGTACCTTTTCTGGGTTTTATTTTTGAGGAGGGTCGGGTTCGATCCGATCCTGAGAAGGTGAAGGCGGTGATGGACTGGCCTACACCCCAGGACAGACGACAGCTCCAACGGTTCCTGGGCTTTTCCAACTTTTATCGCCGTTTCATCAAGAACTACAGTCAGGTAGCCACACCACTGACTCAACTCACCTCTCCCATCCGTAAGTTTTTCTGGTCCCCAGAGGCTGAGACCGCCTTCCAGGAACTGAAGGGACTCTTTTCATCCGCTCCTATCCTCTCTCATCCTGATCCCCGTCGACAGTTCATCGTGGAGGTGGATGCGTCTGCTACTGGTGTGGGTGCGGTACTATCGCAACGATCCCCTTCGGATGGTAAGATCCACCCCTGTGCGTTCTTTTCTCGGCGATTGTCCCCCGCCGAGAAAAATTATGATGTCGGGGACAGGGAACTGTTGGCCATCAAGTTGGCCCTTGAAGAATGGAGACACTGGCTTGAGGGGGCCAACTTACCATTTGTAATCTGGACTGACCACAAGAATCTTGCCTACATTCAGGGGGCAAAGAGACTTAACGCCCGCCAAGCCCGTTGGTCACTCTTTTTTGCCCGTTTCAATTTTTCCATAACTTACATTCCTGGCTCACGCAACGTTAAACCTGACGCTCTCTCTCGCCAGTTTTCGACTTCTGAGACCGAACCACCTGAGGACATTCTGCCCCACACCTGTACCATCGCCATTATGAAGTGGGACATTGAGAGGGAGATTCTGGAGGCCCAAAGGAGCGAACCGGATCCTGGCACTGGTCCTCCAGGTATGAAATTTGTTCCCGCTTCCGTCATCGGCAAGGTCTTGCATTGGGTCCACTCGGCCAAGTTCTCATGTCACCCAGGCATGAACCGCACTCTGTCCCTTACTAAGAGACATTTTTGGTGGCCAAACATGGACAGAGACGTTCGCCAATACGTGTCCGCCTGTACCACCTGTGCCCGTAACAAGACCAGCAACAAACCCCCAGCAGGTCTCCTCCTTCCCCTTCCTACACCGGGGCGCCCGTGGTCCCACATAGCCCTGGACTTCGTCACTGGGTTGCCAGTTTCGGAGGGTAACTCAGTTGTCTGCACCATCATTGACCGTTTTTCCAAAGCAGCACACTTCATCCCCCTGATAAAGTTGCCCTCAGCATTCGAGACTGCCCAGATCCTAGTGAAGCATGTTTTTCGATTGCATGGTATTCCCCTTGACGTTGTCTCAGACAGGGGTCCTCAATTCATCTCCCACGTTTGGAAGTCCTTCTGCCAGACCTTGGGAGCCACCTCCAGCCTGACGTCGGGTTATCATCCTCAGTCCAACGGACAGACTGAGAGGTGCAACCAAGAGCTCGAAGCTGCTTTAAGGTGTGTCATCGAACTCAATCCAACCACCTGGAGTCAACATCTGCCTTGGGTTGAGTATGCACATAATTCCCAGACATCGTCCGCTACTGGCCTCTCCCCCTTTGAGGCCTCCCTGGGGTACAC
>NW_023627989.1:1209-2360 GCF_014905685.2 Nematolebias whitei | reverse complement strand
AAATTTGACAGTCATCGGCATAGAAGTGGAAGGGCATGTTGTGTTTCTGGAAAATAGTACCAAGTGGGAGCAGGTATAAAGAGAATGGGAGGGGACCCAGGATGGACCCCTGCGAACCCCCCATTTAAGCTCTGCCTCTGCGGAACAAAAATCCTTGATGGAGACACAAAAGGATCTGTCAGTGAGGTAAGATCTGAACCAATTGAGGGCTGATCCTGTGACGCCCTCCCACTGCTCCAACCTAGCAATGAGGATCTCATGGTCGATGGTGTCGAAGGCGGCTGTGAGGTCCAACAGGACAAGCAGCACAGAATTATCAGTATCTGTGGATCTGAAGATGTTGTTTAAGACCTTCAGCAAGGCAGTTTCAGTGCTGTGGAGAGGTTTAAAGCCAGATTGGAATAGCTCTAAGATGGTGTGACCTTCCAGGAAGCACTTCAACTGGGACTCGACTATTTTCTCCAGTACTTTAGAAACAAATGGGAGTTTGGAGACAGGCCGGAAGTTGGACACGACTGGGGGGTCAAGGTTTGTTTTTTTCAGGAGAGGCTGTACAGAATGTTTAAAGGATTTTGGCACCATGCCAGTAGATAAACTACTGTTTACTATATCAAGAATGGACGGACCTAGAGTTGGAAACACCTCCTTTAGTAGTCGAGGGGGGGACCACATCAAAGGGGGAACCAGAAGGTTTCAAGCTGCACATGACCTGCTCTAGACAAGATAGAGTGGTGGGTTCAAAATGGTCAAATGGAGCTACAGATTGAGGTGGGATGGATGGGTCATGAGTTGGAGGGGAAATGAGAGCCACGGTGGTCGCAATTTTTTCCAAAAAGAAATGTAAGAAGTTGTCGCACAGCTCAGTCGAGGTTTCCAGAGGAGATGGTTCAGTGAGGTGGTTGATTGGCATGGATGCGCAGATTGGTTCTACAGTGCCCGTTCGGGTGGAGTAATTTAGCTGCGTGATCTGGAGCAGACAGGACAGGAGGAGATGTGTGGCCATGGCTGCGCATTTGAAGGATTACACTGCATATTTTTCAAACCCCCTGACAATGAGTGACTGTAAAACTATTAACTAAATAAAAACTATAATTTTACACAACACTTCCTAACATCACATCAGAGCTGGTTTTATCTTGAACTTTTTTGAA
>NW_023627989.1:291-1109 GCF_014905685.2 Nematolebias whitei | reverse complement strand
TCAGAGAGATGGGGGGCGGAACTGTTCAGTGATTTGTAGACATACATCAGTATTTTGAACTGGATTCGAAAGTGAACCAGTAACCAGTGCAGGGAGGCCAAAACTGGTGTAATGTGCTCTCTTTTGCCTGTACTGGTTAAAAATTGGGCTGCTGCATTCTGGAAATTTGTAGTCGTGCAATGGAAAATTGACTGATACCAAACAGGAGTGAATTGCAGTAATCAAGCCTAGATGTAATGAATGCATGTATTACTGTCTCCAGGTTATTTTTGGACAACATGGGTTTCAGTTTAAACAGCCGCCTCAGTTGGAAGAAGCATGATTTAACAATCATGTTTACATGATTGTTAAGTTTCAGGGAAGGTTCCATGGATGCGCAGATTGGTTCTACAGTGCCCGTTCGGTTGGAGTAATTTAGCTGCGTGATCTGGAGCAGACAGGACAGGAGGAGATGTGTGGCCGTGGCTGCGCATTTGAAGGATTACACTGCATATTTTTCAAACCCCCTGACAATGAGTGACTGTAAAACTATTAACTAAATAAAAACTATAATTTTACACAACGCTTCCTAACATCACATCAGAGCTGGTTTTATCTTGAACTTTTTTGAATTCACATCAGAGCTGTTCCTTCGCATTTCTGCTTCTGCTCTTAAAAAAATCTCAGCCCCCAAAAGTTCAAAGTCATGGGCAATTTTATTAAAAAACACAAATATAATTAAAGTTTTGCACTATGCATAAGTTCCTGTGCTTTTGTGTACAATGTGATGTGTGAATCACTGCAGAGCAGGGAGGAGGATGACGTGGTACAGCTGACCC
>NW_023627989.1:0-281 GCF_014905685.2 Nematolebias whitei | reverse complement strand
AGTGGAGAATGGCAGGGAAAAGACAACACAAGGTGCATAAAAGGAAAATAAAGACACTAAAACACAAAGAAAGCAGACAGAAGGACAGTTCTATGTCATATAGGCTTCGCCCTTTAAGGCTGTCGCTGATGGGTTTATCCCATTATGCGCAGCATAAGCACTGAAAAAATTTAGTCCACGCCCACCTGCTGTGTGGGCCCCACCTGGTCCATATAAATTATGTTAAGAGCGGGAAATCGGCTCCCATTTTTTCTTCAGCGAGCTAAAAATAGCACTGTCAG
>NW_023627988.1:1185-2360 GCF_014905685.2 Nematolebias whitei | reverse complement strand
AGCATGTACCGGTTGATACTTTATTTTACGTTGACTGGTTTGAGTGAAAGTACAAAGCTTTTTCTAAATACACAATATCTTGTGATAGAAATTGTTTCAAAGGTGCTGAAAAGGTAGTGGATTATGTATGTGTGTAGATTGCAAGTCATCTACTATGGTGTGTTATTTTTTTTCTGGTGTTACAGCAGATTCTTCTCGTGAAAGTGTGTCCTGGAGAATGCGGGCATCGATCCCGCTAACTCTCACATGCTAAGCGAACGCTCTACCATTTGAGCTAATTCCCCTTAATAATTGTGGAAAAGCACCATATCATCTGTGACCCCCACTCTCACCCCTCAGTAAATCTGTCTACAGATGTAAGGTTTCAGGTCAGGTGCCAGGGACTCTATTTATCTGTCTCACACACAATGAAGTTGCTGCTCACTCCTCAACCCTGATTACTTATACTGATGATAGCTCTCAATTCTGCAGAACAACACACTTCAGAAGAAACTCTAAAGAAAAGAACTGTGATGAGGCAAAGAGAATAACAGAACAGACTACTACATTTATGTCTCAGGATGATCATCACTATATTGAAGGAAATTGGTTTGTGTTTCCTTCAGGGGATGTTGGAAAGAACGTGCCGTACCCTGTCAGCACTATGTAACCTACAAGATGTTTAAATAAGGGTGCATTCACAACAGCCCGATTTAGTCCGCTTTAATCGAATTCTAGTCCATTTGCCTAGAAAGTCCGGTGCGTTTGGTGAGGTGTGAACGCGCAATCAAACTCTGATGCGGACCAAAAAAGCGAACTCTGGTCCGCCTAAATACCTAGGTCTCGGTCCAGTCGATATGAACGCTAGCACGGTTCGAATGCACTGTGAATGCAAGTGGACCAGAGACCGCTCCAAAAGCAGGAAGTGGACTACAGCGCAGGGCATTCTGTGTAAATACAACCAACACAAACATGCATTCCATACCTCATACAGAGCCGTCTCAGCCGCCTTGTGTGGAAAACAACATTCTCCATGGTCTTCTGCCTCGTCTTCCACTCATGCTGAGTCCATTGTTGAAAAATGATTGTTTGGCACATGTGCCACAGACAAAACTGAAATCCATCCATTATCTTTACCCGATTATTCCATTTTGGGTCATGGGGTTCGCAGGTGTCCATGTCCATCAGTCACTGTG
>NW_023627988.1:0-1175 GCF_014905685.2 Nematolebias whitei | reverse complement strand
AGCATGTACCGGTTGATACTTTATTTTACGTTGACTGGTTTGAGTGAAAGTACAAAGCTTTTTCTAAATACACAATATCTTGTGATAGAAATTGTTTCAAAGGTGCTGAAAAGGTAGTGGATTATGTATGTGTGTAGATTGCAAGTCATCTACTATGGTGTGTTATTTTTTTTCTGGTGTTACAGCAGATTCTTCTCGTGAAAGTGTGTCCTGGAGAATGCGGGCATCGATCCCGCTAACTCTCACATGCTAAGCGAACGCTCTACCATTTGAGCTAATTCCCCTTAATAATTGTGGAAAAGCACCATATCATCTGTGACCCCCACTCTCACCCCTCAGTAAATCTGTCTACAGATGTAAGGTTTCAGGTCAGGTGCCAGGGACTCTATTTATCTGTCTCACACACAATGAAGTTGCTGCTCACTCCTCAACCCTGATTACTTATACTGATGATAGCTCTCAATTCTGCAGAACAACACACTTCAGAAGAAACTCTAAAGAAAAGAACTGTGATGAGGCAAAGAGAATAACAGAACAGACTACTACATTTATGTCTCAGGATGATCATCACTATATTGAAGGAAATTGGTTTGTGTTTCCTTCAGGGGATGTTGGAAAGAACGTGCCGTACCCTGTCAGCACTATGTAACCTACAAGATGTTTAAATAAGGGTGCATTCACAACAGCCCGATTTAGTCCGCTTTAATCGAATTCTAGTCCATTTGCCTAGAAAGTCCGGTGCGTTTGGTGAGGTGTGAACGCGCAATCAAACTCTGATGCGGACCAAAAAAGCGAACTCTGGTCCGCCTAAATACCTAGGTCTCGGTCCAGTCGATATGAACGCTAGCACGGTTCGAATGCACTGTGAATGCAAGTGGACCAGAGACCGCTCCAAAAGCAGGAAGTGGACTACAGCGCAGGGCATTCTGTGTAAATACAACCAACACAAACATGCATTCCATACCTCATACAGAGCCGTCTCAGCCGCCTTGTGTGGAAAACAACATTCTCCATGGTCTTCTGCCTCGTCTTCCACTCATGCTGAGTCCATTGTTGAAAAATGATTGTTTGGCACATGTGCCACAGACAAAACTGAAATCCATCCATTATCTTTACCCGATTATTCCATTTTGGGTCATGGGGTTCGCAGGTGTCCATGTCCATCAGTCACTGTG
>NW_023627987.1:941-2360 GCF_014905685.2 Nematolebias whitei | reverse complement strand
TACCACCTAGGGTGTCCTGGTGCCAAATGCACTGATGGACACCCTTATGCTTGTGATGGACAAACTTTGACTAGAACAGAAGTCCAACAACAGAACACTACTCGGGTTCAGATCAGAGAGGCTGTTCCTCCCAGTCATACCCCTTCAGGTCACACCATCGTTACCCACAGTAATAATAATACCCACAATAATTATAATCCATCCATTATCTTTTACCCGCTTCTTCCATTTTGGGTCACGGGGGTCGCTGGTGCCCATGTCCAGCAGTCACTGTGCAAGGGGTGGGGTACACCCTGGACAGGTCACAAGTCCATCACAGGGCTACATAGAGACAAACGAGACAAACAACCATTCACTCTCTTACTCTCACCTAGAGACAATTTAGAGTTAACAATCAGCCTAACATGCATGCTAGAGAAAACCCATGCATGCACAGAGAGAACATGCAAACTCCACCCAGAAAGGCACCCAGACAGGGAATTGAACCAGGGTAACATGCTCGCTGAGAGGCAGCAGCTCTACCAGTTGCGCCACATTGCTGCACAATAATAATAACTAGAAAGTTCCTGGAGAAACTTTGATGGGGGCTGCCAGGCTGGTGCTGATTTTAATTTCTTGATTTAATAGTAAAGGGTGTTTGGGTTTGATATCAGCTACCATTATACAAAATTTCAGCTGAATAGCAAAAAAAATGGCTGAGTTATGGTATTTTTTTCTCTTTTAGCTAAAGTGTCTAATTTGGATTTTTGATTTTCCATCAGAGACTATTAGGGATCATTCTAAGCTACCAATTTGCCAAGTTTCAGCTGAATACCTCAAAAAATGGCCAAGTTATGGTGTTTTTTCTCTTTTAGCTAAGGTGGCCATCTTGGATTTTTGATTTTGTTTCCGTATATGATAGAGCATGTTCTCAGCTACAACCTTACCAAATTTCAGCTCTCTATGTATAAAAATGGCTGAGTTAAAGCAATTTGAAAGTTGCCGGCCATCTTGGATTTTTAAATTTGATACAGCATTTGATAGGAAACATTCTCAGCTATCACCACACCAAGTTTCAGCTCAATATCACAAAAATTGACGATTTACAGTATTTTTCCTTTTTTGCTTTGTCAGCCATCTTGGATTTTTGATTTTCAAAAGCTACTACACCTAACTTGCATGTTGAACCAAAATGGCCGCTTCACCTAACTTGCATGTTGAACAAAAATGTCAGCTTCACCTAACTTGCATATTGAACCAAAATGGTCGCTACACCCAACTTGCATGTTGAATCAAAATGGCTGCGTCACCCAACTTGCATGTTGAATCAAAATGGCCGCGTCACCCAACTTGCATGTTGAATCAAAATGGCCACAAGACCCAACTTGCATGTTGAATCAAAATGGCCGCTACACCCAACTTGCATGTTGAATCAAAATG
>NW_023627987.1:0-931 GCF_014905685.2 Nematolebias whitei | reverse complement strand
TGAATCAAAATGGCCGCTACACCCAACTTGCATGTTGAATCAAAATGGCCGCTTCACCTAACTTGCATGTTGAATCAAAATGGCCACTTCACATAACTTGCATGTTGAATCAAAATGGCCGCTTCATCTTTCTTGCATGTTTAACCAAAATGGCTTCGCAAGGCAATGCTCTACCTTGCATGCTGACCCAAAATGGCTCACAGCGTTATTCATTTTGCTGTATTTTATGTATGCTGAGGTAGCTATGGCAGCCATCTTTAATCAAAATGGCTCCAAACATTAATCAGCTCTAGAGATACGTCTGATGATTAGTTTCTGTGAGTTTCAAACAAATCCAACAATGAGTTTCTGTTTTGTAGTTCAGTATCTCAAAGAATGACTAAGTTAGTCAATTTTGTGTTGCTGAGGCAGCTATGGCAGCCATCTTGAATCAAAATGGCACCAAACGTTAATCAGCTCTAGAGATACATGTAAGTCTGATGATTACTTTCTGTGAGTTTCAAACAAATCCAACAACGAAAGACTGAATTATTGTCAGTGTTGAACCAAAATGGCGCCCGACAATACTCAGTTTAGTTGAAAAGTTTTCTCTCATTAATTTCCTATGGGAAATGTGGCATTTTGTTAGCAAAATATGTCGCCATGGTAACTCCAATTGCCAATAAAAGTAATAGCACACATCTTGGAGCTGGGCCGGTTGTTTTGATATAACTTTTTTGTGGGGGTCCACGTTGCGGTTCGGGCCGCATTAACGGAGACAGAATAATAATAAATAAAGAAACCCTTATTGGGTGTAGAATAATAGGTGGCTTCCATGCGAAGCAGTGCATCTTTCCTATGCATTGCAATGGCAGCCCCCAATAATAATAATAACAATAATAATATATTATTATTATTATTATTATTATTATTATTATTATTATTATTATTA
>NW_023627986.1:0-2361 GCF_014905685.2 Nematolebias whitei | reverse complement strand
AAAGTCCAGTGGTGATGATTTTATTTCACATTAAACACAGTGTCGACCAGACGCTCTGTATTAAAGTGTATTAAAGTTAAAATTACTTTGAACCCACAGCTGAATTTACACAAACTTGATGAGAAACATACACACATGCACACACACACACAAACCTACACACATCATTGTGTCCCCCCCACATTACGGATGCTTCTGATGCCCTTGACTAGAAGACAAGGTTGTTTGTAGCCACTTAGCTCCTTCGCATGTAGCGCCTAAACTACAGAAGATGCTGATTGGCTGGAATGAAAGTTCGCCTGTTATTTCAATGGTTGAATTTTTTACTTCTTTGTAAACTTCCGTTTTCGCTAGACAAATCAAAAAACACAGGTCTGTTTGACTGGGGGGGGGGGGTTTCTCCTCCAATCTGAACGCACTTTAGAGCGGTGGTGCTGCTCTCTTCTTATGCACAGAGAATGTGCGAGCAGTGCGTGATTGTGCACACACAGCTTTGATGGAACACTGGTAAACAGTATAGTAATGGATTAATCTGTATTGTGTAATATTAA
The DNA here is from genome assembly GCF_014905685.2 of Nematolebias whitei. Taxonomy (NCBI): domain Eukaryota; kingdom Metazoa; phylum Chordata; class Actinopteri; order Cyprinodontiformes; family Rivulidae; genus Nematolebias; species Nematolebias whitei. Next base: position 1,810 of record NW_023627986.1, on the reverse strand, counting down.
CAAATTCATCATTTTAAATTAATCGCATGCGATAACGCGTTAATGTTAACAGCTCTAAATTATGAATATATGTGAATATATGGCAGCACGATGGCTCAGTGGTTAGCACTGTTGCCTCACAGCAAAAAGGTCCTGAGTTCAATCCCCGGTTGGACCTGGGTCTTTCTGTGTGGAGTTTGAATGTTTTCCTCGTGCTTGCGTGGGTTTTCTCCGGGTACTCTGGTTTCCTCCCACAGACCAAAAACATGCATGTTAGTCTGCCTTCAAGTCCAGACCTCCTTTGCAAAAGAGATCTGTGATCGCAATGGGATTTGCCTGGTTAAATAAAGGTTAATAATAATAAAAAATAATAAATATATCATAATGCTGATGTAGAGAGGGTGTGACCAAAACACAGGACGCAGAGCCTTCAAGAAGGCCTTGCAAACCATTTTGTTTTTTTAGACCATGATTTGTGATGCATTCACTTATTTTTTTCATTTACCCTTTATTTATACAGGTCGTCTCATTTAGTCACAAGAACTCATTTTCAAGAGCGACCTGTTTTGGGGAGCAAATGGTGGAGGTTAAGGCCCTTGCTCAGGGGCAAAGGAGGGTGCAGGCAGGTGTGGGTGTTTCACCTTTTCCATCCACATATTGATGTTGACGGTGCTAGGAGTTGGACCTGAAACTTTCTGATCACATGCTCCTGTGCCACTACTCCCCCAACTACACTTCCCCAATTCCCCCAAATATACTTACAACCTGCATATGGGGGAATTTTACTGACATAAGTCGAGAGCACACATTTTCAGTTTGAAAGCAGGAATTCATCTCTTTGTTCTCCAAGCTGTTAATGCTTGCACTCAAAACTTCTGCTCTCTTTCAAATATTCTCTGTGCTCTCTCACATCTTTGGGTTCACGCTCAAATTTTCTGCTTGCACACAAAACTTCTCTCTGCATGGATCAAATCTCTGCTCACATAGCTCTGCTCGCTTGTGAATTATTTTCCGCCCTCTCGCGGAACAAGGAGTGCCGTCGCCTGGCAACCATCCCAGCCAATAGAATGGAAGTGTTATATTGGGCGGTGGGACACTCCTCTAGGGTGTATTTGTTTCCTTGTAGTGGGTGTGCCTGTGTGGCTACTATCAATTGTAGCACCTGCTCTTTCTGTGCCACCCACTGGATGTAAGGAGAAACAACCTCAGCTTCTATGGAAGCCATTATGGCTCATGTAGTGAACTAGGCCTCCGACAACAATCTATCTCTGAGGACCTTCAGGGGACAGGAACTGTTATTTCATTGATATGAATCCAGAAATACCAATTATCTCATCAAGAGACTATTTAATTGTATCCTGAATTAATCAATTGAAAGAACACTCTTCCTTTTTACATTATCATTACTATTTTACAATATCTTGATAATCAAAGTATGTTTAGTTCATACCATTTCTAAATGTTGAAGTGAACCACTCATTTAAATCAACTGTGAAACAGTATTAATGATTTTTAAACCTCATTAGACTTAGAAATCAAGTTAAATGTCTATTTACAAAGTAATTGTGCATTTTGATCTTCTGTCTGAATGAGGAGTAGTGATGTCGGTCGAAAGTCAGAGACAAACAGAGACGAGTTATTAGAACGAAGTGTCTTGTTTTTAAACCTAGCAGACGGTAAATAAGAAGCTGGCACCTGCAAAGTTTCTCACTTCTTCAAAATATTTTTCTCCGTCTGTACTAAACCATTCCTAAACATTCCTGCTGTCTTTTGACTCCTAATAACTCTCTGACATCACTAGAACCACCCCCCTGCTGATTGGTTCAACCAA
>NW_023627985.1:365-2361 GCF_014905685.2 Nematolebias whitei | reverse complement strand
TCTCACATCTGACTTGATGGTTTTCACACAGCAGCTGTTTCACATTTGTTTTTCAGTTTGCCTTCATATGAACTTGGCTGTCAGGGAGTGAGAGACACATGTGTGTTACCATGGTAACTATAATGGCAGCAGCGTCAACATTTCTTCTGGTCCTGGTTCTTTTTAGAGTTCATGTAACAAAATAGGACCAATTTGTTTATCTCTGATTATTGTAAAGTGATGCTGGAATTTGAATCAGCGCCTCATCTGAAATGTTTGAACACAGCCAGAATAAAATCAATTTTTATTTGTCCTTCAGAAGAGAAATTATTTATTTACTATCCTTCCTTTTAACTAGTCTAATCCCACTGACATCACAGATCTGTTTTTCAAGAGGCCCGAAGGCCTAACCTGCAGGTTTTAGACTTACCCACACAAACACGAGTAGAACATGCTAACTCCACACAAAAAGTGCCCAGGTCTAAACCGGAGATTGAATAAGGGACCGCTTGCTGTGAGGCAACAGTGCTAACCACTAATGCCCTGTGCTGCCAATTGTTCATTGTTGTAGCTTCAAAGTTACCAAAAACACAATAATGGATCAAATAAATTTTATATTCCTATTTAAAAAGTATATTATATGCAGTTTTGTTGACAAAAGAGAGATAAAATTGTAGACAGATGAGTAAAAAAATCCCAAGACGATAAAAATGAAAAACTTGTATAAATAAATAAAAATAACTCAAATAAATAGGTTATTAATAAAAAATAATAATTTAAGAAATTCCTATAAAATGTTTTGTTCTACAGTGCAAAACTGTACAAAGTAAACCAAATTAAATATGTATGTGTATTACGGCAAAGACTGGTTCATCCCAAAGATCCAGTCCCCCGGCACAAACAGAGTAATGTTGTGTATGCTGTTCAGTGTCAGGAGAGTGATCAGTCTTACATCGGGGAAACAAAACAGCCACTGGCCAAAAGGATGGCCCAGCACAGAAGATCAACATCATCAGGCCAGGTCTCTGCGGTCTACACTCATCTCCAGGCCAGCGGTCACTCTTTCAGGGATGAAGATGTTCACATCCTGGATAGAGAGGAACGATGGTTTGAGAGAGGAGTAAAGGAGGCCATCTTTGTGAAAAGAAACCGTCCATCATTAAACAGGGGTGGAGGCCTACGTGTTCAATTGTTCCCCTCTTACAATGCTGTGATTGCTGTTTGTCAGAGATCAGCTGTTCTTCTCTGAGCTCTGCCATGAAGTCCAACCCCTCCCATCTGACAGAACTGAATCTGAGTGAGAACAAGCTGCAGGATTCAGGAGTGAAGCAGCTGTGTGGTTTTCTGGAGAGTCCACGATGTAGACTGGAGACTCTGAGGTCAGACATGTTTATCACCTGCTGATGGAGGAGGAGGGACAATGTTGTTGATGTGTGTGTGTGTGTGTTTGTTTCTATAGTATCAGTAAAATATCTCATAAATCTTAAAAAGTGTTTTCATAAACTTTAATAAGATAATCTTTGGATGTGTCTCTACAACTGATTTATTTTTATAGTCAACCTGATTCAAGATGGCCGCCAGAGCCAACTGACTTCAGGAAACACCAACATGACTATAACTCAGCCAGTTTGACTGATGTTGAGCTGGCAGTTGTTGTGGTAGTAGCTGAGCATCATACTCAACACATACTTTGAGTGTAACACATTGTGCGACATTTTGTCTAAAACCTTGATACAATTTGTTGGAGTCAGTCCTGTTTGTCTGTTAGCAAAATATCTCATAAACCACTGAACAGATTTCAAAGAAACTTTCAACAATTAATCTTTGGATTAATTATTGAATCTGACGACTGTTTGGAGTCGACCTCATTCAAGATGGCTGCTGCAGCTAATTGACCTCAGCCAACACAGAAGTGTCTTTACCTCAGTGAGTTTTACAGACACTGAGCTAAAATGTGGTGTGGTAGTAGCTGAGAGTCATTCACAACATTCTTCAAGAGCTAAGTAATCATGTCAGA
>NW_023627985.1:0-265 GCF_014905685.2 Nematolebias whitei | reverse complement strand
ATATATTTGGAGCATTAAAGAACGAACCGTCTCGGTCTGCGCTTCCTTGGAAATGCTCGCTGGGCGTGTGTCATTTTCGGCTTTTATCAAAGTTTGAGAAGGCTAGCTTTCTGATTGGTTTAGACCTTGGGTTACTATGGTTACGGTGCTACTCTGCTCTGCCAAGGACATTAATGTCCACATTCCATAGATAAGGATTTTTATGGCTCACTGAAATTGGTTCTTTGTTTTAGCTCTGTTTCAGTTTAACTTGATTATACCTTAT
>NW_023627984.1:980-2361 GCF_014905685.2 Nematolebias whitei | reverse complement strand
AGTGACAAACAGACACAAACAGACAGAGGGAAACCAGGAATCCCACAGTGCCCCCCCCTCAAGGATCGCCTCTCGGCGATCTAAGCCGCTTTTCAGGGTGAGCCTTGAAAAAGGAGGTGATAAGGCCTGCGTCCAGGATGCGAGACCTAGGGACCCAGGAGCGATCTTCAGGACCATACCCCTCCCAATCTACCAGATATTGGACGCCCCGACCCCTGCGTCTCACGTCCAGGAGACGTCTGACGGTGAACGCAGGCGCGTTATCAATCATCCGGGGGGGAGGAGGGGCTCTAGAGGGAGGTTGAAGAGGACTGGACACAATGGGTTTGACTTGGGACACGTGGAAGGTCGGGTGTATCCTCATGGATGGAGGGAGTTGAAGCCGCACCGCCGACCTGTTCAGCACTCTCACAACAGGGAAGGGACCAATAAACCTAGGAGAGAGTTTCTTGGGGAAGTCCTTCAATGAGATGTCCCGAGTCGAAAGCCAAACCTTCTGACCAACCTCATATCTGGGAGCCTCGGAGCGGTGTCTGTCCGCGAAGCGTTTGTTCTGCTCGGAGGACCTGGCCAGAGCCGCCCTAGTCTGTCGCCAGACCCGACGACAGCGCTTGAGGTGAAGGTGTATCGAGGGAACGCCCACATCGGCCTCCTGAGAAGGGAAGAGAGGAGGGGAAAATCCCAAAGCCACCTCAAATGGAGATCGTCCAGTGGCCGCCGAGGTCTGTGAGTTGTGGGCGTACTCGATCCACGGGAGATGCTGGCTCCAGGATGATGGGTTGGAACCGATCACACACCTCAGGACAGCCTCCAGATCCTGATTGCATCTCTCCGTCTGGCCATTGGATTGGGGGTGGTATCCCGAGGTGAGACTGACCGTGGCCCCCAAAGCTTCACAGAACCCCTTCCAGACTTGGGAGATGAATTGAGGGCCCCGATCAGACACAATGTCCGATGGAATGCCATGGAGGCGGAAGACATGCTCCGTGATCATCTGTGAGGTCTCGAGAGCAGAGGGGAGTTTGGGGAGAGGGATGAAATGAGCAGATTTGGAAAAACGATCAACAATGGTGCAGACGACAGTGTTACCATTGGAGACGGGGAGGCCAGTGACGAAATCCAAGGCGACGTGGGACCAAGGACGAGTGGGGATGGAGAGAGGAAGAAGAAGGCCAGCAGGGGGTTGGTTGTTGTTCTTGTTTTGGGCGCAGGTAGGGCAAGAAGAGACGAACTCCTTAACGTCCTTCTGCATGTTTGGCCACCAGAAGGAAGCTCTTGTCAGGTGGAGCATGCGTCGTATACCGGGGTGACAAGAGAAACGGGCAGTGTGGAGCCACTCCAGAACCTTGCCCACCATGGAGGAGGGAACGAACAGCCGTCC
>NW_023627984.1:596-880 GCF_014905685.2 Nematolebias whitei | reverse complement strand
CTCTTCGCCCCTTGAAGGTAGGCCAGGTTTTTGTGATCCGTCCAAATGATGAAGGGGAGTTCTGATCCCTCCAACCAGTGCCTCCATTCCTCCAAGGCTAACTTGATGGCCAACAACTCACGATCACCCACGTCGTAGTTGGCCTCGGCGGACGAGAGGCGACGGGAGAAGAAGGCACACGGGTGAAGTTTCCCATCGTCGGACGATCTCTGTGAGAGGACTGCCCCAACCCCAGTATCGGATGCGTCGACCTCTACGATGAATTGTTTAGAGGTATCTGGATG
>NW_023627984.1:0-496 GCF_014905685.2 Nematolebias whitei | reverse complement strand
GGCAATTTTGCTGTAGTTCCTTATGAAGCGTCTGTAAAAGTTGGCAAACCCCAAGAATCTCTGTAACTGTTTCCGATTATCAGGTGTCGGCCAATCCACCACCGCTTGTGTCTTCTCTGGGTCAGACCTCACTTGTCCCCTCTCAAAAATAAAACCCAAGAAAGTGACTGAAGTCTGGTGGAACTCACATTTCTCAGCTTTCACAAACAGCTGATTTTCCAGTAATCTTTGAAGCACTGCTTTGACGTGTTGGGTGTGTTGAGCCTCGTCTTTAGAATAGATTAGTATGTCATCTAGGTAGACGAACACGAAGACTTGGAGAAAATCACGTAGGACGTCGTTGACAAGGGCCTGGAAAACTGCTGGAGCGTTGGTCAAGCCAAAGGGCATGACCAGATATTCAAAATGTCCAAGGGGTGTCTTGAACGCAGTTTTCCACTCGTCCCCCTTACGAATACGGACTAAGTGATAGGCATTACGGAGGTCTAGTTTTGTG
>NW_023627983.1:0-2361 GCF_014905685.2 Nematolebias whitei | reverse complement strand
TGAACTATAGTGTTTCATCTGACTTTACTGCTGAATAATCTGCATGTTAAAATGGAAACTGACGAACTTTTAACTAAATATTTTAATAAATTGAATATTCTGTGTAATTAACATTTTTCTTGCGTGTTTTTTTTTTTTTTTATTGGCATTTTCTTATTGTAACTTGAGCTTGACTGCATTTGAGATCCGTTTTTAAAATGAAACCAGTTGATTTTCCTATTGCCTTAAGAGTCGAAATTAGCAACACATTTTACGCTGCAGATTTGGTTGTGCTCAACTTATAACAAATGAAGTGTCTTTTTTTTTTTTTTTAGCTTTAATTGATTTTCCAGGCTTCATAACTACTTCAGTAAAAACCATTCCACGTGCCTAAAACCCAGTCAGAATGTGATGGAGGACGTATAGCATCTCCTGATCTAAAGTATCCAAATCTCTCCTGTAGGAGAAAGAAACTAAAGTGAACATTTGTCCAAGTCAAACAGTTGAAGCTTCATAAACTCTGAGGGTGCATCTCCTCACTTTTACCTGGTTCATCTGAGCCGTCTGCGCAGTCGCAGTAGTCATCGTTCACCTGCTCGAATGGGATCATGTTCGACCCGTCAATGCACAGAAAGGACTTTCTCTCCCTGTAGAACCTTTTATCTGTTAAAAAAAAAGCGCATCTTAATAACCCAGAGCTTCAGCTACAAGGAAAAATAAACAAAACAGCGTCCCTTATGGCGATTGGTGACATCGCTTGATGATTATGAAATCACTGCAGGTGTGTGATGTCCTTGTAGCCACCTTAAATGTCATATGTACGACTAAAATCTGCAGCGACAGCAGCCTTTATTTACAAACAAATACTTGTACACAGCTGCCTTTTGCACACGTAACGCTGTCAGCGCATATAAAGGGAGCTACTTAGCTTTAAAGCTAAAAACAAGTCCGGGGACTTACAGGACGAGGATATTCCTCGCACTTTCCGCGACTCTACAAAGCCAGAGCACAGGAAAGCTGTGATAAGAATGTAGAGATGCATGTCAGAGGACAGAATCGTGAACTGTCAGCCTCCTGCTTCGTTAAAATCCCGCTCGAGGACGGTTCAAACTCATGATGCGCCCGCAACGCTTCAACTGGCCATCACAGCACTTCCTGAAATATTGAGTCACGTGATGCTTTGGAGCGTTTCCATTGGCCTGCAGTTGAGGGACTTTGGTTGCGTGGACCAATCACAAGCGAGAACGGCTGCGGGGCGGAGCATTTATTTATGTAAATATAAACAACATTAAACTGTTCAGTTTTTATTCAACTGTGTTGGTTTTGTTGTTGTTAAAGATGGTGTTCCTTTTCAACCCCATGAAGAATCCTTATTGCTTTGTTTTGCTGAACGAATAATGGTTGTCTTGAACTTCCCCAGACCACTGCTCAGTTATTTAAATAGGAAGGACAGTATAGAATGTGAAAGGATTTGTAATTCAGAGTCTGTTACGCTTTATTCAATATTGTATATATATTGTATATTTATTCAATATATATTATTATATCATGTGCAAAAGTTTTGACTTATCCTTCGTTTCTTTATATTTTGCTCCTGAGTATCCAGAATTTATTTTAAAATGGTCTTTCTCAGAATTTCTTCAGGCTTTCTGAATCTTGTTTAAAGTTTTTCTTTGGATTTTGGCTGCTTTTTTCCCCATAACTTCAGTCCAGCTCCAGGCCATTTTCAGAGTTATTATTACAAAGAATTCATTAAAAAAAAAGACTTGGAAATGCAAAGAGTGAAGAATTGTGTTCACCCAAAACAGAAAACTTAAAACTATCAGCTGTACAGGTTAGCTAGTAACAAGCTAAAGTACTAGCTAGCTAATAAGAAGCTAAAATGCTACCTATAGTGCTTTAGCTTGAAGTTTCTAGTTAGAAGTTAAAGTGCTATCTAGCTAGTATCGAACAAGGTTAAGTCAGGTCCTCTGAACAGACACTTAAGAGTTTATAACTAATAGCTTTTGTTGTTTATGTTCCCATTTTTAATTTAAGCCATAAGAAAAACAAAGTTAACAAAGTTTAAATAAATAATATAGTATTTCAGCATAAACAAGGGGATCTCTTAAACGTTTAGAAGGTTTGGCTTCTTGGCAGAAAAATGTGAAAATATTAGGAATGATTAAAAATGTTTACATTCAATAATGAGTTTTGAGCTATATGGTAATAACATAAGATGGATGGATGGATGGATGGATGGATGGATGGATGGATGGATGGATGGATGGATGGATGGATGGATGGATGGATGGATGGATGGATGGATGGATGGATGGATGGATGGGGTTATGGACGGAGGCATGGATGGACAAGTTGGGTGATGGACGGATGGATGGATGG
>NW_023627982.1:0-2361 GCF_014905685.2 Nematolebias whitei | reverse complement strand
GGATTACTTCTGACTTTGGTCTTCCTTGCTGGATTACATCAAGCTCAAGGACATTTGAAGGTCTAAGTTCACGGTTGGAATTCATCCCCATGGACAGGTGATGATTTCCAAAGGGGGGACTGTAGTGAACCTGATCTGACCCTGATCTGACCCTGATGACCTCAAATCTATCAGATGGACAGAGACTGTTATTTTCATTGATCTGAATACAGTCTGAGCCATCTGGTGACTTTCTTTCTTGAATTAATCAAGCAGAAAAGACAATTCTCTATAATCATTTACTGTTTTACAAATGTTTGATAATCAAATTGTGTTAGTTCCACTCAATGTTACAGGTTGAAAAGAACTACTCATTTTTATTTTACATAAACAGTAAGTAATGATTTTTATTCCTCATTCAAAGAAGAAATCAGGTTAATATGCATTTCTTGATTTTCTGTCTGAAATGAGCCAAGCAACGTAAGTATGTGAAAGTTGAAGCTTCGGTCAACTAAATGTTTACTGAAAAAGAAATGTCATGTTTAATCTTTACAGAAGATACAGAAGAGTTGACTCCACGAAGTCTGCTTTTCTGCAATAATCTCTCTGTCAGTTGTTAAACAAACTCATTCTCTGACCTCGACTTTTGATAACACCTTACGTCAAAAACCACACCTCTTTCTGGTCCATCGACCAATCAAAAGCTCTCAAATGAACCGGAAGTCGACCCATTTAAATGTGGCAACTTCCCAGTTCATGTTAGAGTCTGGGGAAGAGAGCCAGAGAATTCCAGAGGCTGAGGAGATGAAGAACTAGAGAGTTGCTGACAATTAAGAGTCTGAGAAGTTCTGAAGAATGAAAGGAGTTTAGAGTTCTTGGGTGCAAACGCATTCAGGATGATCCAGAGACGTTTTGGGATTATAATTTCTGTTTGAAAACCACGTACGACTCTCTGAGGGTTTGGTAGTTCTCACGGAGACGCTGAAAAGAGTCAGAAAGGAACCTACGCCGACGCTGATTTCATCATCAAGGTAGATGGTTCTATTTTCGACCAAGTGTACCGTGGGCAAGCTGATATCTGATGGAGCGTGCAATTTCTGGTCAAACAGATTAATTCCCTCACATATTTCTCTGTAAGATAAATCTCCATTTCATCTTAAAACTCTCCTCTTTCTCATAAAATCAGTACAGATATTTTAGAAATAGCTGAAGCAAAGTCCTCGTTCACCGCCGAGTGATCGATGTCCCTTTTCTGTGAAACTTGTCTGTTATTATTTTCATATTTTGCCAAATTAATGTAAATGTTTGATGTTAAACTTTGATTCTGAAAATAAATGACCGCATTCATTTTGATGGGTCAAAGATAAATAACGTCTCTCGTTACATTTCTGTTAAATTCAATGCACGACATTACACAGTCAGAAAGATGAGGAACTCGTGAATATTGTATGCATATATATCTCATATATTATCATACTACAACTAGTGGCACGTACCTACGTGACTACTACATAATTCCTATCAAGCACTCAAATGTCATGTCATATAAAGTGTGTGTGTGTCTTTCTTCCAAGGTTGAACTATGTTTATAGAAAATGTTTGCTAATTCTAACTAGTTGACCTTTAAATATAATCTCATAGTAGCTAAAGATAATTTTACAAGTTCACATTTGATAAATTACAAGCAATCAAATCAGGCCAGAGAGCAGACTGATTAACATAAATAAAGCTAGAACAGCTCTTTAATTTAGACTATAGGTTGACTAAGTAAAATCAAATTAAGAGTATAACCATGATCCAAATAAAAACACGAACATAAGTTAGATAATATAATTATTCCTAGAAATAAACAACTATTTTAAATCAGTGTTATCACTAAGGTATAATCACGTTAAACAAACAGTGTTAACAGTTTTAAACGCAGACACAGAAACTAAGATGAATCTGCCTTAAAAACAATCACCAGACCTCCAACAGATAGTGAAGTAACACCCAGGAGGTAGGTAATAATTAATAGTTATTAATTATTACGCATAAACAATTTAGACACGAATCATTTTATATCCCTAAAGTATAATAGCAAGTTAAACTTTAAACAAAAGCCGATTTCAGTGAACCAAAACTTATCTGAAATATAGACGTAACCAGAGCCCTGTAAAGAGAAAACTGTTTGGAACTCTTTGCCGCTGCATGACCCACGTGACTTCCGCATTCCATTCTTTCTATGGGAGTCTATGGGAGTGTCGCAACTCTCTTTTTACAGGGCTCTGGACGTAACGTCCTTGAGGGGGCGGGCTAAGTCGTAACCATAGCGACAAAAGCTGAACCAATCAGAAAGCTAGCCTTCTCAAACGGGGATAAAAGGCCGGGAATGACGCACGC
>NW_023627981.1:0-2362 GCF_014905685.2 Nematolebias whitei | reverse complement strand
TGCACACTAAATGAAAGTATTGAGACTTTAGAAAGTGTCCGCTCAGCTATAATGTTTTTACAGGAGCTCTGGTCCCAGATGACTTGGTGGGTGAGGCCTCCTACTGGTCTGGTGCACTTTGTTTTGAGGAGTGAGTTTGCAGTGTTTCTTACTTGCAGATGTTTTAGTGGTTTTTGTATTTGTAGCAGTTTTCGTTTGCAATTTTCTTGTATGATTTTTTTTCCCGTCTATTTTCTGTCATTGCAGTTTTTTTTTTTTTTTTTTCAAAGTTTTTTTGATGTATTTGTTTAGTTTTGGAGTTTGCATCATTCATGTGTTTGCAGCGCATTTATCTTTTTGCAGCTTGTTTGCACGTGTCAGCCACCCTACAGTTTTAATGATTGCCAAAATAATTCATAAAAGGCATTGTTGTAAAAGTTACTAAACTCCCAGAATACCTTATAGTTGTGCCTTTAAATAGCACATATTTACACTCAACAAATATACATGGCTTAAAAACTGGTTCATAACAATAATTTTGAACTGATGATCGAAATACATGTGCTTATTTTAAAATGCACCAAACTTTAGCTACAAAACTCAAACTATGTGTTTTGAATTTGAAACCGTATCCAGTTAGATTGCTCAGATAAATGTAAAGACTAACAAAAACTACAGATTATGCATTTTATTGACCCCTGTTTCTTTCACACAATTGAATAAAAACTACACAAGTTTCATGCACGGTAAGATATTTATTTATGTGGAAATTTACCAAACACAGAACTGATATTATTGAATGATATTCACCCTACAATGAAGAAAAAAAACTTTTGTACAAACGTTTATTTCTGTACTAACATCAACATGTTTTGTTAAAAATCCACAGAAAATTTGAGGTGTTTTATTTTAATCAATTATGCTATTATAAACTTATAAAAATGAAAATAATTACAGAAACTCTCCAGAGTATGCATGAATAATCATAATTAACTTAGCAAAAGATAAAAAAATCACCGTTCATTTACTATAAATGAATGACATAATTATTTAAAAACATTTTGATGATTGTTCATACATAATAAATATAACAACAATTAACTAATAAGCTGATTTATTAACATGGTTAACTTTAACATAAAAAAATCTATTTGGAGTGAAAAGCTAGAAATCTTGTAGAGAGTTGGCATAGATATTGATTGAGATTATTATTATTTTTTTACATTTATAAACTTTCCCACTGGATGTTAGTGTAGTCCTGTTAAAGAACAGCTGACAAAGCTATAAAGTTCTGAATTAAAAATAATCAAACTCTTAAAAAGCAAAACAATACATGTTTCTAAAAACGAAGGCGAAAGATTAGTATATAAATTTAATCCAATGTATTCTGTAGGAAAACTACCACAATTTGTGCTGAAGAGTTACACTTTAGCAGAGATCATTTTAAATTTAACGCCTGTATCAGAGTGATTTTTCTCAGATTTTCAGGTACATCAAAGAACACAGAGATTAAGCACACTGAAAAACGATCAATATTATATGGTCAATAACAGGATTTTACTGTAAATGGGTTAATCTACTATACTGACTGCATGTAAATATTTTCAAATAACACTTTGTTTAATTTCAAAATGCTATTAGAATAAACTCATTACTTATCCAGTCATATTGGAATTAGTCTTGTTCTTCTCACTTAGATAAGAAATAAAGATTAGATCTAATGTTATGTATTAATCCACCCCCTTCACCCAAAAAACAAACAAACAAAAAAAACTTTTGCTTGTCAAAGATACACAAGTAGTAGAAATTCTCTTGATGGTTAAGTCAATGGAAGATCTTTCTTGTTTTCATTCTTCTTGTTTTCATGATTTTCCAGAAGTCACTGTAAAAAAGACAAAACCACATAAATTAGCTGCTCAACTTTATGTAAAGACTACATTTTCTTGTTTTTTCCTACATAAAATTATCCGTTTTTATTTATTTTTAAAGGGATAGAATAAATGTAACCTTACCTTGGAGAAAGAACTGGAAGTAGCAGAAATTAAGATGTTGAGGTTCTCCTTAGGAGTGACAAGAATGGGTAAGATTAGGAATGAGATCGTCAGAGGCACAGCACAGGTTGAACAACTGGGAGATCAAGTTAAAGAGGACAGACTGAGATGGTTTGGACATGTCCAGAGGAGGGACAGTGGGTATATTGGCAGAAGGAGGTTAGAAATGCAGCTGCCGAGAAATTCAAAAAAGTTCAAGACAAAAAGCTGCTGTGAAAAAGACTAACAGGAAGGCCAAAGAGGAGATATATGGATGCTGTTAGATAAGACATGGAGGTAGTTGGAGTAAGGACAGAGGATGCAGAGGACAGAGTGAGATGGAAAAGATGCCA
>NW_023627980.1:0-2362 GCF_014905685.2 Nematolebias whitei | reverse complement strand
ATAAACACTGTTATTTTTACTCTGAGTCTCGTGTCGTTCCGGGTCTCATTCGATTGGGTCACTCCTGAGATACCACAGAAATGCTCCAGCCATCTAAGACCCAGAACGAGGCCAGGAACGAGCCGGCCTCGCCACCCTCCCAAGAGGAACGCCTCGTTGGGGTGGAGAAGATGTTGGAATGCATGTTTAAACAGAACCAAGAGACTAAGTCTAACCTTCAGGAGCTTGGAAATATGGTGTTCGCCATTAAACAGACTCTTTCTCCTCCTCCTGTAGCTCCAGTCGCACCTCCAGAGCCAGTTCCTGCCTGCACGTGCTTGACAGGCCACACTGCGGGAGACATCCTCGTCAAACCATCCGAACTTTTTTCGGGAAACCCTGACCAGTGCGGTGGTTTTCTTCTTCAGTGTGAGCTTGCCTTCAACGGAGCCCCAGGACGTTACAACACTGACAAAGCAAAGATCACATTCTTCATCAGTCAGCTTAAGGGTAACGCCTTACAATGGGCAACATCTTTTTTGAAGCAACATGAGTTAAGATCTGTTTCGTTTAATTTACTACTCACAGAGTTCCGTAAAATATTTGATAGGCCATTGCAGGGACCCAACGCAGAAAAACGTCTGTTGGGTTTACGTCAGGGCCGACGACCCGTCTCCGAACACGCCCTCGAGTTCCGTGTTATCGCAGCACAAACTGGTTGGAATGAGAGGGCGCTCCAGGGTACCTTCTTAAATTCCCTTTCCGACCACATAAAGGACCAGATAGCTGCACGTGATGAACCTTCCGACTTCGACGCTCTTGTTAACCTCACAATTTCCATAGACGAACGTTTTCGGGAGCGTTGCCGTGAGCGACGCTTCGACTCCCGGCAATTCTTCACTTCCGGGTTAGGTCCGTCACCAAATAGCTTCCCCGTTGAAAACTACAAATCCCAGAGTCATTTCGCGTCTACGTCATCACCACAGCCTGCGTTACCTGAACCCAAGCCAATGCAAGTTGGACGGGCCCGTTTAACTCCTGCCGAACGGAACAGACGTCAGATTCACAATCTTTGTATTTATTGTGGTAGTAAGGGTCATTATATTGCCTCGTGTCCCAGGCAGGGAAACGAGAGTGCCTACCAATAAAAAGAGAGGTATTGGTGGGTACATCCTCATTCTCTCTACAACAACACAGATTAATGTTACCCACCGTAATTCAAAATAATCAGAATCGTTTTTCCGTCTCAGCATTGTTAGATTCGGGTGCTGAGCAAAATCTTATTAGTCAAAGATTAGTTAATGAATTCGCACTTCCCGTAGTAGAGATTCAGCCCCTCAATATTGCCGGTGTTACAGATGAAACCCTCGCCCAGATCAAATATAAGACCACCGATCTTCATTTAATCACGTCCGGTAATCACCACGAGCACACCAGTTTCCTCGTTTTTGAATCCCCTTCCACGCAAGTCATTTTGGGTCATCCTTGGTTTAAAAAACATAATCCACACATTAATTGGGAACTGGGTAGGATCGAGAGATGGAGCGACAAGTGTCTAAAGAACTGCCTTCGCTCCGGTATCTCGAAACCTTCCCAGAACCCCAGTCCCGACGATGAGATTGACATGTCCCAGGTTCCCTCCGAGTATCAAGATTTATCCCCGGTTTTTAGTAAGAGCAAGGCTCTATCTCTCCCGTCTCATTGCCCTTATGACTGCGCCATTGACCTTCTTCCTGGTGCTCCTTTTCCTGCCAGTCGGCTGTTTAACATCTCTGGCCCAGAAAGAGAGTCAATGAAGACTTACATTGAAGAGTCGTTGGACTCCGGTATTATTAGACCATCCACTTCTCCGTTAGGAGCGGGGTTCTTCTTCGTCTCTAAAAAAGATAAGACCCTGCGTCCTTGTATTGATTATCGTGGTTTAAACAACATAACAGTAAAGAACAAATATCCTCTCCCTCTCATAGACTCAATTCATGAACAGCTTCAGTCCGCAACCATTTTCACTAAACTCGATCTGCGTAACGCCTATCATCTCGTGCGAATTAAAAGTGGTGACGAATGGAAGACCGCCTTTAGGACTCCTCTAGGTCATTTTGAGTATTTGGTAATGCCCTTCGGCCTTACCAATGCCCCTTCAGTGTTCCAGGCCCTAATAAACGACGTACTTAGAGATTTTCTCGGTGATTTCGTATTCAGCTATCTTGACGACATCCTCATTTACTCCAAGAACCCCGAACAGCACGTTACCCATATTAGAGCAGTTTTACAACGTCTTTATGAAAATCAGCTATTTGTCAAACAGGAGAAATGCGAGTTTCACGTCTCTTCTGTGTCTTTTCTTGGGTTCATTTTTGGTAAAGGCCACTATCGCACGGATCCT
>NW_023627979.1:0-2364 GCF_014905685.2 Nematolebias whitei | reverse complement strand
TGTCCCTGCATTTACTATTGTGACTCTCTCTCTTCCAATGCTGCACGCTCCACATCGCTGCACCTGCAGCCTCATCATCCGCCCTGCTCCACAACCAATCAAACAATTCTTCATACATAACCACTTCATGCAAAAAGTGTCAATAATTAACTTTATTTATTAAAAAGAAATCCTTCTTCTAGTCTTGGCCCCACTCAAAATGTTTAACTCATCAGTTTTCAAAACTGAGATGTTAACTTTTTCCACAGAACCCCTCTTGAAAAGAGCTGAACTTTCACTTTAAATGTGAAACATCTGCAAAACAAGATGGTGAAATTATTTTTATCTCAGATATTTTTTGGATACTTCTAGAGTTGTTTTTAGATGCTGTCAAAACTATAGCTGCAGGTAAAGCATTTATAAACAACATATGTTGCACTTCCTTCCAAACAACATATTTATTTCTAGACATTTCAAATCCACCCTTTTCCCCTTAAACCATCTTGACTTTAGGCATTTTAAAACATCCTTAGTGGCCCAAAATGTCAATACTTGTGCCTTTAATGGCAACATCAGATGTCTTAATTTCTCCTTTGACCTTTGGCATTTTAAAATCAATATCACCTTCAAGTTTTGGGGCTTTTTAATTTAACGTCAAAATCTGGGCTCTCTAATTCTGGACCTTTGATGTTCAATGTTTGACAATATCTGCTTTTCAGAGTGTTGATGTCAACTTTTGGACCCTACTTTTGCCCCTCTAATCCAAAATAATGGCTTCCAGCCCTCAGCTCTTCAGCTGACACATCATTCATCTCAGCTGCATGCACTCCTGCCTGCATTAATGCCCTCCAGAAAGCAGAACGAGTAAGTTCCTGCATGTTTTTCTGGCCGTCCCTTCTCGGCCCACGACCCATGGGTTGGCCAAATGATTTTTTCACAGTTTTCAGCTCTGTGCTCCTCTCCGTGAACGCACAGCGAGCGCGCCCCTCAGCACATCTCTGCTCGCACTCCCACAGGGTCACCCAATGACCCTGTAAATCAGAGTCCTCCGATGTTATCTGTCGGGCTGTTTCTACACAAACTTCAAACAACGGTCTTGAGTCTTGCAAAGCTCTGATTCGATGCGCTTTCATTTTCTGACCTCCACCTTTGTCTAACAGTCTCGAAAATCGAGCATCTGTGGGTTGTGATATTAAACTCGACGGATTCCATCCGTCAGCCAACCTTGCAACAAAAGCTCCGAATCGTTCCGGCAAAACATCACGCTCTTTCTTCCTCATTTTACGCCTGCATACCGCGCTCTCAGCTACATTAATCAAGCGGTCTAGCTTGCACTCTGTCTGCGCATCAGATAACAACTGTTTTCGTTGTAAAAACTGTTTCTCTTTCTTCTGAACTTCCTCAACACATTTCTCCTTCTTTCTCTCAAACTTTCCTCGCAACCGGGACACCTGCTCCACCGCCCCGTCAGCTACACTGCTCATTCTCACAAACTGAGCACCGAGCCGTCCATTCAACAAGCAGGCGGTCCTCACATTCTTGTTTGCTCCATTGAGCCTGTATTTGCATTTTCTGATTTTATGCTGAAGTCCTGTCATTGGTGCCATCTTTCTGACCTCAACTGCCTGCAAAAGCGGTCAAAACATCACTCGGACTATCTGCTTTCAGAAAAATTGTTCTAACAACTAAGATGAGCCTCTTCACACCTCTTCAAAAACAATAAAAAAAAACAACTGGGATGGGACTTTTTTCCCATCCCGGTACAACTTTTCCTCCGTTCAGCTCACGCCTCCTCAGGCGTCTGAATAAACTTTTTTCTCTGTTTTAAAACTCTTACACAAAGGCTCGGGCGTCCCCTCCACCTCTTAAACACAAAGCCAGGGTTGGATAACCCGGCACAACTTCAACGGACTCTTTGTCCAGAATGCAACTCGCATTCTCTCAACACTCTCTTTTTTTTTTTTTTCCCTTCGTTTGAATATGGTGCAGCCGTTCAGAATTATTTATTTAAATTCTTAACATCCCATCCTCGTCGCCAAAAATGTATTGTGAAATTCTTTATCAAAAGGGCTCGTGAACGGTCGGCACAGATATTCAGACAAGAAGGAAAAATAAAACACAGAGGAAGCTGTCAACTGCTAGGATAAATTAGTGTCCTTTATTATCCTGCCACAGAGAACAGCCAAGCAAAAAACATGTACACTCTTAACACACAGATTGATATGAAATAACTTCTCACCGTGACACTGGCCGGGAAGTCGTTTTCGACCCAGGTAAAGGAGAATCACATCAAAATGGCATATGGCATTCAGCGCGTGCTGATCCACACCGGACTTCCAACTCTCTGTTGTTTGATACATTTCTTATATACCTTCTTCCCTGACC
>NW_023627978.1:0-2364 GCF_014905685.2 Nematolebias whitei | reverse complement strand
GGTCAGGGAAGAAGGTATATAAGAAATGTATCAAACAACAGAGAGTTGGAAGTCCGGTGTGGATCAGCACGCGCTGAATGCCATATGCCATTTTGATGTGATTCTCCTTTACCTGGGTCGAAAACGACTTCCCGGCCAGTGTCACGGTGAGAAGTTATTTCATATCAATCTGTGTGTTAAGAGTGTACATGTTTTTTGCTTGGCTGTTCTCTGTGGCAGGATAATAAAGGACACTAATTTATCCTAGCAGTTGACAGCTTCCTCTGTGTTTTATTTTTCCTTCTTGTCTGAATATCTGTGCCGACCGTTCACGAGCCCTTTTGATAAAGAATTTCACAATACATTTTTGGCGACGAGGATGGGATGTTAAGAATTTAAATAAATAATTCTGAACGGCTGCACCATATTCAAACGAAGGGAAAAAAAAAAAAAAGAGAGTGTTGAGAGAATGCGAGTTGCATTCTGGACAAAGAGTCCGTTGAAGTTGTGCCGGGTTATCCAACCCTGGCTTTGTGTTTAAGAGGTGGAGGGGACGCCCGAGCCTTTGTGTAAGAGTTTTAAAACAGAGAAAAAAGTTTATTCAGACGCCTGAGGAGGCGTGAGCTGAACGGAGGAAAAGTTGTACCGGGATGGGAAAAAAGTCCCATCCCAGTTGTTTTTTTTTATTGTTTTTGAAGAGGTGTGAAGAGGCTCATCTTAGTTGTTAGAACAATTTTTCTGAAAGCAGATAGTCCGAGTGATGTTTTGACCGCTTTTGCAGGCAGTTGAGGTCAGAAAGATGGCACCAATGACAGGACTTCAGCATAAAATCAGAAAATGCAAATACAGGCTCAATGGAGCAAACAAGAATGTGAGGACCGCCTGCTTGTTGAATGGACGGCTCGGTGCTCAGTTTGTGAGAATGAGCAGTGTAGCTGACGGGGCGGTGGAGCAGGTGTCCCGGTTGCGAGGAAAGTTTGAGAGAAAGAAGGAGAAATGTGTTGAGGAAGTTCAGAAGAAAGAGAAACAGTTTTTACAACGAAAACAGTTGTTATCTGATGCGCAGACAGAGTGCAAGCTAGACCGCTTGATTAATGTAGCTGAGAGCGCGGTATGCAGGCGTAAAATGAGGAAGAAAGAGCGTGATGTTTTGCCGGAACGATTCGGAGCTTTTGTTGCAAGGTTGGCTGACGGATGGAATCCGTCGAGTTTAATATCACAACCCACAGATGCTCGATTTTCGAGACTGTTAGACAAAGGTGGAGGTCAGAAAATGAAAGCGCATCGAATCAGAGCTTTGCAAGACTCAAGACCGTTGTTTGAAGTTTGTGTAGAAACAGCCCGACAGATAACATCGGAGGACTCTGATTTACAGGGTCATTGGGTGACCCTGTGGGAGTGCGAGCAGAGATGTGCTGAGGGGCGCGCTCGCTGTGCGTTCACGGAGAGGAGCACAGAGCTGAAAACTGTGAAAAAATCATTTGGCCAACCCATGGGTCGTGGGCCGAGAAGGGACGGCCAGAAAAACATGCAGGAACTTACTCGTTCTGCTTTCTGGAGGGCATTAATGCAGGCAGGAGTGCATGCAGCTGAGATGAATGATGTGTCAGCTGAAGAGCTGAGGGCTGGAAGCCATTATTTTGGATTAGAGGGGCAAAAGTAGGGTCCAAAAGTTGACATCAACACTCTGAAAAGCAGATATTGTCAAACATTGAACATCAAAGGTCCAGAATTAGAGAGCCCAGATTTTGACGTTAAATTAAAAAGCCCCAAAACTTGAAGGTGATATTGATTTTAAAATGCCAAAGGTCAAAGGAGAAATTAAGACATCTGATGTTGCCATTAAAGGCACAAGTATTGACATTTTGGGCCACTAAGGATGTTTTAAAATGCCTAAAGTCAAGATGGTTTAAGGGGAAAAGGGTGGATTTGAAATGTCTAGAAATAAATATGTTGTTTGGAAGGAAGTGCAACATATGTTGTTTATAAATGCTTTACCTGCAGCTATAGTTTTGACAGCATCTAAAAACAACTCTAGAAGTATCCAAAAAATATCTGAGATAAAAATAATTTCACCATCTTGTTTTGCAGATGTTTCACATTTAAAGTGAAAGTTCAGCTCTTTTCAAGAGGGGTTCTGTGGAAAAAGTTAACATCTCAGTTTTGAAAACTGATGAGTTAAACATTTTGAGTGGGGCCAAGACTAGAAGAAGGATTTCTTTTTAATAAATAAAGTTAATTATTGACACTTTTTGCATGAAGTGGTTATGTATGAAGAATTGTTTGATTGGTTGTGGAGCAGGGCGGATGATGAGGCTGCAGGTGCAGCGATGTGGAGCGTGCAGCATTGGAAGAGAGAGAGTCACAATAGTAAATGCAGGGACA
>NW_023627977.1:0-2364 GCF_014905685.2 Nematolebias whitei | reverse complement strand
AGGTGGCATGCCTAATATTGGGGGGTAGGTTGTTCCACAGTTTGGGACCCATGACTGAAAACGCCCGATCTCCTCGGAGCTTCAGTCGTGTTTTTGGAACAACCAACCCCCCAATATTAGGCATGCCACCTCCCTTCCTGTGTTCAAATCCCTGCTAAAAACATATCTGTTGTCTCTGGCGTTTCATACTGTGTGAGTTGATTTAGTATATCTTGTTCCATGTCTTCATTTTAATGCTGTTGTTTTAATTTTTTAAGGTATATTCTTACTGCTTTTTATTTCTCAGTGTTACCCTTAGTGTTAAGCACTTTGATAACAGTCTATCTGTTTTAAATTGTGCTCTATAAATAAATATGACTTGACTTGACTTTTCAGCGTTTTTCCCTCCCTGTTGATGTTTCCGGGGCGTTCATGCATTCAGAATGCATAGTTACACAACATGCGTCTGTGCATGGCCACATAATTACGCAATGCGTAATTATGCACATGGGAGCTGAGTGATTAGACTTTTTTGGGCAAGCTTCTGCTTCATACGGTGTTCGAATGGACCCAGTGAGGCGAGGACCACATCGGCTTCGCCCTTTACCCACTAAAGCGAAGGCCTTAAAGGGCAAAGCTTATACGAAATAGAACGTTGGTTACGTACTGTAACCCCAGATTCTATGAGTATAAGCGTAGCCCTTTAAGCGTCGGGCCTCACTGGCTCCTAAATGGCTGAAGAAAAAAGCTATTTTGGGAGCCGATTTCCCGCTCTTAACGTAATTTATACGGACCGGGTGGGGCCCACACAGCAGGTGGGCGTGGACTAAATTTTTTCAGTGCTTATGCTGCGCATAACGGGATAAACCCACTAAAGCGAAGGCCTTAAAGGGCTACGCTTATACTCATAGAATCTGGGGTTACAGTACATAACCAACGTTCTTGGTGTGCAGAAGAAAAGCCTTGTGTGCACGGGGAGAACATGTAAACTCCACATAGTAAGGCTGGGAGGTGCACCTGCTCTAATCACTACCACCCAGTTTATTCTGACATGACAAAATCAAGCATGGCTACAAATGATGTTGAAAACATCTGGAGAGCACAAATGGTCATTTCAGTTCAGTCTGCACACATGAAACTGTTCATGAAGAAAACATGTGGAACAAACCACAAACAGCACGGTGGCTCAGTGGTTAGTGCTGGAGCCTCACAGGTAGAGATCCATCAGCAGAGCTGTTGTGTTGTTGTGAATCAGAGCTTCAGCTGCAGCTGCTCTGTCCAAATGGAGAGTCCAAACGCTTCATGGAGCTCATTTCTCCGTCCACGTCTTCATTTTCATGCTGCTTCAGTCTTCCTGCTTTACTTCCTGTCTCTTCACTCACATTCTTGCTGCTGTCATGTGATCACTCTGCAGGATCCATCACTTCAACATTATTGATCAGAGAAGTCACGAGAGAGGAGAGAAAAAGCTGCAGAGATTCACTGCAAACTTTACACTTGTTGTCACAATGGCTGCTGGCTGTCTGTTAGCAAAATATCTCATGAACCACTGGATGAGTTTGAGTGAAACTTGCAGAAAGTAATCGTTGGATGTTCGTCTACAACTGATTAGTTTTTGGAGTCAGCTGAAGTTACAATGGCTGCCACAGTTAACTGAACTTAAAAACATCAAAAATGTCTATAATTCAGTTTTACAGATATTGATGTAACGTTTGGGGTGGTAGTAGCTGAGAGGAATCCCCAACACACAGTCTGAGCACTAATAGATTGTCTGAGACCTTGGTTTCAAATTCTGACATTCAATTATTAAACTCAACTCTGTCTGTTAGCAAAATATCTCATGAACCAGTGAAGATATTTTAATGAAACTTTCCAGAGATAATCAGTGGATGTACGTCTACAACTGGTTTAAGTTTTGGAGCCGACCCAGTTCTTGATGGTTGACACAGACAGCTCATCTTCTAAATACAACAATGTTTATAATTCAGTTTTTCAGATATTGATCTAATATTAGAAGTTGTTGGAGCTGAGATTTATTCACATCACAAACTCAAAGCTTAAATTATTTGCTTAAAACTTTAGAATTAACTGTTGCTGTCCAGAGTAGTTTGGTGTAAGTTTTGTGTGCGTGGGTCAAAAGACATGGACGCTATTGAGCTAAAAGTCTGATTTATGAAATATTAAATTGTGTAAAATTGTGAAATGCATAAAAATGAAAAATAAACAGGTGTGCCTCGTCTGACTGGTCTTGGAGAGTAGTTTGGTGTAAGTTTTGTGTGCGTGGGTCAAAAGACATGGACGCTATTGAGCAAAAAGTCTGATTTATGAAATATTAAATTATGTAAAATTATGAAATGCATAAAAAATGAAAAATAAACAGGTGTG
>NW_023627976.1:0-2364 GCF_014905685.2 Nematolebias whitei | reverse complement strand
TTAAACTGACCACCTCTACTGCATCATCAACAGGAATGCACGTAAAGAGTGATGTGACATCAAAAGAGACCATTGTTTCATCAGTCTCCATGATGACATCCCTCACCTTATCCACAAAGTCCATGGTGTTCTGTATGTGGTGTTCTGAGCTGCCAACTAAAGGGATGAGTACAGACACCAGATATTTGGAAACATTGTAAGTGACAGAGTTAATCATGCTAACAATTGGTCTTAAAGGTACACCTTGTTTGTGGATTTTAGGTAAACCATACAGACTAGGTGTGGCCTCCCCTGGGTACAGTCTGTGGTACAGAAAACAGTCAATAGCCTTGTCCTGCTCCAAAATTTTCATGCACTCTATCAACTTCTTCTTGTAACCACTTCCTGGATCTCTTTTCAGTGGCTCATAAGTGGTTAGGTCACTAAGGAGTGTCAGAACTTTCTCATGATAGTCTTTCTGGTTCAAAATCCATGTGCACCTTCCTTTGTCTGCTGGGAGAATGATGATGTTTTTGTTCTGAGACACAACGTTTCAACAAGGAAGAATCCATCCAGAGAACCTGACTCAGCATTGTTAGATTCATTTACTTGGGTTACTGATCATGCATAAAGATGTTTTAACTTATTTCTTTTCTTGTAGTATTTATGACCTTGCCTTCAAGCCAGACGGCAGTCAGATTATAGTAACTGCAGGATGTCGTGTTTTGGTAAGGACATCCTTTTATTTTTGCTGAGGAGAGCACCTAGCTGGTGAATACATCATTATTATAAACAATGTTTTCTTTTTGCAGGTCTATGATGCCGATGGGACTATTATCCAGCCTTTAAAAGGACATAAAGATTTAGTGTATTGTGTTGCTTATGCCAAAGATGGTACTTAACTGCTTTTCAGTTTGCCAAATCTTCTCTGCTGTATCTCATTATTTTTTTTACTACATTTGATTAACAGCTGCATTCTTTCACAGGGAAAAGGTTTGCCTCAGGTTCTGCTGACAAAAGTGTCATCATTTGGACCTCCAAACTAGAGGGTATTTTAAAATATACGTAAGTGTCCTTTATTCAGTAGTTTGTCTCCAAAAGTGATCCTAATATTAGTGAGTTTTTAATGCTGGACTTTTCCAAAGCCAATTTTTAAGCAGTCAACAAACATGTTTGCTTACTTTAAACCTCAGACTTTTCAAAATTGCAACAGAAGTCTAAATCTGTAATGATCGCCAGCTGCTGAAAGGTGAAGGTGCACAATAATGTTATTCATCATGTCTGTATGTGGGTTTTTGTTTGTCCTTAGCGTTAGCAAAATATTTAATCAACAACTCAACTTCTTTTAATAAAACTCAGAAAAGAAGAATTGAATGTACATCTACAACTAATTCATTTTTGGAGCTACCCCAAATCAAGATGGCCATCACAGCTTATCAAAATGAGTCAATCCAGAAATGGCTACACTCAGTCAGTTTCACAGATATTAGGCTAAAATGTGACGTGCGATCTGTGATTTACAAGACATATTCTGAGCTTTAACATATTTGCTTCAAACATTGGCATTAACTGGTAGAGTCAACACTGTGTTAGCAAACTATCTTCTGAACCCATCCATCCATTATCTTTTACCTGCTTCTTCCATTTTGGGTCACGGGGGTCGCCGGTGCCCATGTCCAGCAATCATTGTGCGAGGGGCGGGGTACACCCTGGACAGGTCGCAAGTCCATCACAGGGACACACAAAGGCAAACGAGACAAACAACCATTCACTCTCACTCACACCTAGAGACAATTTAGAGTTATCAATCAGCCTAACATGCATGTTTTTGGTCTGTGGGAGGAAACTGGAGTACTCGGAGAAAACCCATGCATGCACGGAGAGAACATGCAAACTCCACCCAGAAAAGTCTCACGTTACACTGGTCACCACAGCTAATCAACATGAGCAAACACAAACAACAATGATTTGAACTCAGTCAGTTTTACACATATTTATCTCTCACTTGATGTGGTGGTAGATGAGAGTTATCCTCAACACACGGTCACTGACAGGTTGTGCAACATCACATTGGTTTATCTTTACAAGATTTGATTCAAAGCAACTATAACTTCTTTTTCAGATGGAGTTGCTTATAGTGTTGTAATAACTGATAGGCCTAGCGGTCCTTGAAGAAATGCACATCTGTAGGTATGCAGTCTTCAAGGAAAGCTAGGCCTTCATTTTATTTATTTATTTTACCTTTATTTAACAGAAACATGATTTTCTGGGTGTTCACAGGGCAGCTTTATAACATCTTTTAGAAAATGTAAATAAATTAAAATTGCATGCCGACAAAACATCACAAACAAATTGTTAAAAGGAGACAATGAAATAATTATACAT
>NW_023627975.1:0-2365 GCF_014905685.2 Nematolebias whitei | reverse complement strand
TTACTCAGTTTCTTTGAAAAGTTTTCTTCCATTCTATTCCTAAGGGAAATTTGGCAATTTTGTTAGCAAAATATGTCGCCATAGTAACTTGAATTGCCAATAAAAGTAATAGCACACATCTCCGAGCCGGGCCGGTCGTTTTGATATAACTTTTGTGGAGGTCCACGTTGCAGTTCGGGCAACATTAACGGAAACTGAATAATAAATAACAAAACCCTTATTGGGTTTAGAATAATAAGTGGCTTCCGTGCATTTGCATGGGAGGCAGTGCATTGCTCTCCTATGCATTGCAATTGCAGCCCCTAAAAATAAAATAAACGATGGCCTCTCAAGTCTCATGCATTGACCACGAGACACCTGCATTTCATGATGTGCACACGGCACACTTTGTATTTCTCATGCTAAAACACACACACGCAGGCCCTTTTTTGAATTCAATTCAATTCAATTCAAAATTACTTTATTAATACCAGAGGGAAATTATTATTTGTAATTTGTTATCCTCATTTCATTAAGAGATGCTATAGATGCTGATGGCTGCAGGCAGGAAGGATCTCTTGTAAAGGTCCATCCCACAGTGGATCCTAAGAAACTGGCCGCAGATGCCGTCTGACCCGTCCACCCAGACTCAGCTGGACTCCCGGCTCCCCCGGGCCGCAGGAGCGCCCGAACGCTGGGCAGAACTCCTCCCAGAGCGATGGCCACTCCTCCCAGCAGCCTGCTGAGCTCCTCGTCACTGCGGACAGCCAACTGTAGGTGCCGAGGGACAATCCTGTTCTTCCGCTGTCGTGAGCCATATTTCCTGCTAGTTCCAGGATCTCAGTGGTCAGGCACTCGAGCACAGCTAGCAGGTAGATGAGAATGCGTCCACAGAACATCCTTTTCAACTCATTTGAGATTTCGGACTGTAGTTGAGATATTATTTGAGCTTTTGAGATGTTAATAAGCTTCTGTTGGTTGTAGAAAACAGCCTTGTTGTCATGGTTACGCATCATAACAAATGTCCAAAACTAAAAAAGTTTCAGTAAAAATCCTTCCAGCTGCACAGCATCCAACACCAGAGGAAACAATCATCCAAAAAATGTGATTTACATCCAGAAAAAGTGGAATTACAGCTTCCAAAAGCAAAATCTCATAATGAAATTAACAGAGCTGCTCCAACATGCAGCCACCTTGAGTGGCGCAATTCTAGAACTAGAATTCTAGAAGAGGAACCAATGTGCGGCACAATGTTTCGGGCACGGGCTGGAGCACAATTACCTCAGACAACTTCAGTTCTGACTTGATACAACTAAAATATATAACGCGGCCTGTCAGTGCTGCAACATTTAAAGGTTTACTTTATCTATTAATGTAAAATCTCTGACATCTTCCAACACTGTTGTTTAGAATAGCATTTTAAATATTGAACTAGAAAGTTCCTGGAGAAACTTTGATGGGGGCTGCCAGGCTTGTGCCGGTTTAATTTCTTGATTTAATAGTAAATAGTGTTTGGGTTTGCTATCAGCTACCATTATACAAAATTTCAGCTGAATAGCTCTAAAAATGATCGAGTTATGGTATTTTTTCTCTTTTAGCTAAGGCAACCATCTTGGATATTTTATTTGGATTTCGTATATGATACAGCATGTTCTCAGCTACAACCTCACCAAATTTCAGCTCTTTATGTAAAAAATGGCTGAGTTAAAGCAATTTGAAAGTAGCGTTGCCGGCCATTTTGGATTTTTTTTATTTTGATACAACATTTGATAGGAAACATTCTCAGCTATCACTACACCAAGTTTCAGCTCAATATCACTAAAATTGACATATTTATAGTATTTTTCCTATTTTGCTTGGTCGGCCATCTTGGATTTTTGACTTTCAAAAGCTACTTCACCAAACTTGCATGTTGAATCAAAATGGCCACTTCACCTAACTTGCATGTTGAATCAAAATGGCCACTTCACCTAACTTGCATTTTGAATCAAAATGGCCACTACACCTAAATTCAAATCAAAGTCAAAAAGTCAAAGTCACTTTATTGTCAAAAACTGCAATATGTACAGGACATACACAGGATTGAAATTACATTACTCTCAGACCCCGGTGCAAAAATAACCATTTAACATTAAAACATTTAATAAACATAAAATTAAATATTAAAAGTATGATACTGTCTTAAATTGTACTATAGCGGTATAAAATTATTTTTTTTAAAGTATATCTATAAAATAAAATGAAATGAAGTGAAGGTCCTGACATTGACATTTGTAGTAAGTGGCAAAGCAGCATATGAAGTAAATGTACATAGTGTATGTATGAAGTCCTTGATATTTGTGTAGGTAAAGTGACATATGCAATAAGGCTAGTAATATATATATAT
>NW_023627974.1:0-2365 GCF_014905685.2 Nematolebias whitei | reverse complement strand
AACCTCCTTCCTGAGGGGAGTGGGGCAAAAAGTGTGTGTGCTGGGTGGGTGGGGTCCTTCATGATGCAGGTGGCCCTCTTCCTGCATCTGGAGGTGTAGATGTCTGTGATGGTGGGGAGACTGATTCCGACAGATTTCTGTGCAGCCTTCACCACTCTCTGCAAAGCTTTTCTTTCTGCAGCTGTGCAGCCTCCATGCCACACATTGATGCTCGAGCACAGGATGCTCTCCACTGCACACCTGTAGAAGGAGGTGAGGACTGAGCTTCCCAGACCAGCTCGCCTCAGCCGTCTGAGGAAGTAGAGTCTCTGATGAGCTTTCTTGATCAGGCTGGTGGTGTTGTTGCTCCAGCTGAGGTTGTCATTCATGTGTACACCCAAGTACTTGTAGCTGGAGACCACTTCCACTGCAGATCCTCTTATGTTCAGGGGGGTGTAGGTGTTTTTGTTCCTTCTGAAGTCCACAATCATCTCCTTTGTCTTCTTCACATTGATGTGAAGGTTATTCTCTCTGCACCAGCTCTCCAGGTGTTCCACCTCCTGCCTGTAGCTGGACTCATCATTGTTTGTGATGCATCCCACCACCGCTGTATCATCTGCAAACTTTACAATGTGACAGCCTGGATGGGTAGCTGCACAATCATATGTGAGCAGAGTAAACAGGAGGGGGCTCAACACACATCCCTGAGGAGAGCCAGTGCTGAGGGTTATGGTGGAGGAGGAGAGGTTGTGGATCCTCACTAACTGTGGTCTGTTTGTTAAAAAGTCTAGTACCCAGTTGCAGATGGAGGGGCTTAGTCCTAGTGTGGATAGTTTGTCCATCAGGGTTTGGGGGATCATGGTGTTGAAGGCGGATGTGAAGTCCACAAAGAGCATACGGACGTAAGAGTTTTTCTGCTCCAGGTGGTTGAGCGCAGTGTGGACCACAGAGGAGATTGCATCCTCTGTTGATCGGTTCTCACGGTATGCGTACTGATGAGGGTCCTCGTTGATGTTGATGGTTGTTTTGATGTGAGTCATGACCAGTTTTTCGAAGCATTTAGCGACTATCGGGGTGAGGGCCACTGGCCGATAGTCATTCAGACCAGTCACTGTAGAGCTTTTTGGGACTGGGATGATGGTGGCAGTCTTCAGGCAGGTGGGAACTGTCTCCAGGGTAAGTGAGGTGTTAAAGATGTCTGCCAGCACCTCACAGAGCTGATCAGCACATTCCTTCAACACTTTTCCGGGGATGTTGTCTGGGCCAGTTGCTTTGTGCGGATTAATCCTCCTGAAGGTACTCCTTACTTCTGCTGAGGTCACGCTGAGATGCTCTTCATCCGGTGGTGAGGTGAGTCTGGTGCTGGGTGGTCTGTTCGGGTCTTCAAAGCGTGCATAGAACTTGTTGAGGGCATCAGGCAGAGATGGGTCTTTGGGACATTGTTCACTCCTTCCTTTATAATCTGTTATGCACTTAATGCCCCTCCACATGCTCCGAGGGTCTTGTGAGATGAATTGACCCTCGATCCTCTTTGCATATGTGGCCTTGGCCCTCTTAATACCAGCAACCAGCTCTTTTCTTGTCCTACTCAGCTCCTCTGAGTTTCCAGACCTGAAGGCAGTGTTCCTGGCTTCCAGCAGGGTACGCACCTCTGCATTCAGCCAAGGTTTTCTGTTTGGGTAGCTTTTAACATTTCTGATAGTGGAGACTGTGTCAGTACATGTACTAATGTAACCCAGTACTGAGGATGTGTATTGGTCAAGATCAAGCGAACCTCCATTTTCAGCAGCTTCTCTGAAAACCTGCCAGTCTGTTCGATCAAAACAATCTCTCAGTATGGGGCCACTGTCCTGGATCCAGCATTTAACTTTCTTTTGAACCGGTCTGGAGCGTCTCAGCGGGGGCATGTAAGTAGGAGCCAGGAAGATTGAGATGTGGTCTGACAGTCCTAGGTGGGGGCGGGGTTCGGCTTTGTATGCATCTTTTACGTTCGTGTAAACACGGTCCAGCGTGCGGTCTCCACGTGTCGGAATCGTCACATGCTGATTAAAGCTTGGGAGACAGTCCTTTAGATTCACGTGGTTAAAGTCTCCGGCTACCACGTAGAGAGCCTCGGGGTGTTTGCTCTGCAGCGAGCTGATGATATCATGAAGCTCCTGTAGTGATTCATTAGCATTAGCGTCCGGAGGAATGTAAACAACTGTGATAAAAGTCACTGTGAACTCTCGGGGTAGATAATGTGGCCGACATTTCACTGTTATTTGCTCCAAAGCCTTCGAGCATGAGCTATTTACAACAGTACAGTTCGTGCACCAACTTTTACTCACGTAAATGCACACTCCGCCCCCCCGTGATTTCCCCGTTAGCTCGCTGCAGCGGTCCGCTC
>NW_023627973.1:734-2365 GCF_014905685.2 Nematolebias whitei | reverse complement strand
TACTGACAGGAGGACAGGAGTAATAACAGTTTTTCTGAAGAAAGACTGATTAATCCTGACCTCCTGTCAGTAACTTCTATTTAAAATTAAATAGGAAGATGTATTTGTTTAGGTGGTAAATAAAATCAGAAAAGTCTCTTTTTCCTGATAAGTTTACTCTTATTTAGTGATTTTGCAATTAAACGTGCATTATCTTTCAAGCAAATGAGTAACTGATCAACTCTGTGATTATCTGTTACTGTGTCTACCAAAAGTTCTCATTTTTTCATTTTGCACCTGCTTGAGGATTTATCAGTGAATGAAAAATATCCTAGTAAACGCCTCTCTGGGCGTAAATACTTTACTGACTTTTAATGGTAAGATAACATAACAGTATAAATCAGCTCGAGGAACATTTGTTAACTCAAAGTTTGTCTTACAGAAATAAAAAACGTTTAATTTCACTTTTTAAACCTAAAACTGAAGTGAAACTGTGATCTCCAGTTTCCCAGGAGGGGGCAGTGTTTAGCTTTCAACCAGCAGGAGTCTATGACGACTTCCTGTGACGTTCGGTTGACATCCTGTTTTTAGCCGCTTAGCTTAAAGTTAGCTTCGACTAAACTCGGTTAAAATCAACATTTCTGAACGGTATTGAAGCGTAAATGTGGCGTTCTTTCAACAAGCACGACTTCTTAGCATGAACATGAGTTTTCTGGGACATGTGGCAAGTCACATTTAGTGATTTTAAGCACAGCAACGCTCTCGGTTGCAACCAAGCTCATTTCCGACATGGAGGAAGTGACGTGACACGTCACTCATCCAGTCGTTAGCTGTTAGCTTAAAATTAGCATCGCTAGCGTTGTTCAAAAACATCATTTAATGACGGATTTTAAACTCAAACGTGGCAAAATTTCAGCGAGTATGCTTCGAAGAACTTAACCAGCGTATCAAAATACACTTTAAAGCGCTTTTCAGCTTTTAAAAGCAGATTTTATTTCCTATGAAAACGAGTTTTCATTTCCGGGTCACGTGATTGACACGTCTCTCAGCCAATGAGAGCGTTACACGGCCGCTAATTCAACCAGTCACGCAGCGTTTTTGCAAGCAGCATGTTACTGTTAGCCTGAAATAAGTTCGTCAACTTTTCGTCTTGTAAACTGTCAAAATGCACCATTTCTGTTAAAAATTGTAACGAATCAACTCTGAGCTGCACGGAGTCGGCGCCCCGGCATTAAAAACGTCTTTACCACCATTTAAAACAACCCGGTCGAACTGTTCAGAACCGAGCCGGAACCAGAACCACGTCTGGACCGTCTTTAAACAGAATAAAGCGTTTCCACACAAACCCAGCTTTAGTTAGACATAACAGGCGTACAATTTCAGCTTTAAAAAGACTCGTTGGCTCACAAGCTCAGCTTCAAACATCCCAGCGTAAACATGCAGCTTTTAAGCTCCAAGCGGCAGCTTCTGCACGCTGCGTAAACATGTAGTGTTTTGACTTCAAGCGTTGCAGCTACAGTCTGCTACTTTCTTCATGCCAACATGAAATATCAATCATCACACGAATACACAGTCCATTTATGAGCACGTTACGGGCCACCAATATGTAGATGAACAGATGCTGCGAAATATTCATCAATTAACACGGATTC
>NW_023627973.1:0-724 GCF_014905685.2 Nematolebias whitei | reverse complement strand
GACGTCATTTATCTTTGACCCATCAAAATGAATGCGGTCATTTATTTACAGAATCAAAGTTTAACATCAAACATTTACATTAATTTGGCAAAATATGAAAATAACAACATAATCAATCAATCAGGAAAACCATATGGCCATGATTTTCCGTTGCTTCACCACAGACATTTATGAAAACTGTACAATTATGATCAATTATCCACACTGCGGTGGATGAGCACTTTACACAGACATTTCTAAAATATCTGGAAGGATTTCTACTTGAGAGAAGAATTTAAAGATGGGAAGGAAGTTTAAAGGGAGTAAAAGATGGTATGTGAGGGGAAGTGTTCACCAGAACCGACACTCTCCATCAGAACCCAGCTCTCCTCGGTACGCTTGGTAGGAAACTTGACTCATTACCTTTCTGAAGATTAATCAGCAGATATGGAGGTCCAGTTAACGCTACCTGTCCAGCGTCTCCATAGGATGGCTGTGACTCGTCCGAAGTAGTGACGAGATTCCGTCCGACACCAGCTCACATCAGCAAGTGGACTCCACATGAGTGGGGTCCTTCAGAAGTTCCACTCAGAGGTGGAGGATATTATAATCCAACTCGGAGGAGCCTTATCATGCTGGACTTCTGTTCTCCCAAACAACTTCTCAGCGCAGAACCGAACTCCTCAGAAGCTTCACCGAACTGAACTTCTCCGCGCAGAACTGAACTGAGAGAACTAGGAAGTAC
>NW_023627972.1:0-2365 GCF_014905685.2 Nematolebias whitei | reverse complement strand
CTGGATGGTTGAAACTGGCCACAGATCAGGCACCCTTTTATGTAGTCTTTGACATCCTTTTTCATTCCAGGCCAATAAGCAATCTGTTTTAATGCTTTCAGCGTGGCATTGTCACCCTTATGTCCCGCGGACGGAAGGTCATGTGCATGGACTAACATCACCCCCCTGTGGTCATGGGGGACCACGAACACAGGTGAGGACGTCCGTCCATGAGCAAAAGTTAGGATGCCTTTAAGTAGTTTTAGCTGTTTGCGCAGCTGAAAGAGGACTTTGAGGTCTGGATTGGAATCCAGCTCGCTTTTCGATGGAGTGTATTTGTCTGGGTCAGTCAAATACAGCATCATCGAGTTAATTGCAGGATCCAACTTCTGAAGTTGGATGATGTCTGGGTCAGTCAGCATTGGGCGCACAGAAACTGTGTTATCAGCAGGTTTAGCTGCAGCTTGTGCACGTGTGACTGCCATTACCTCAGTTGTAGCTTGTGACGACTGAGTTTTGAGTAGCCAGGAGGGGTCGAAGGACCACGTGGGTCCGTCAACGGCTCCTTCCTTGGCTAGGGAGTCTGCAAGGTCATTGTAGTACTTGTCATCGCCTGGGACTCTGGAGTGTCCTGGAACTTTCTTCCAGAAGATCTGTAGATCATGTGATGTCACCAAGTGATCACATGTCATGAAAAGCTCTTTGTGTTTTACCACCTTTTTGTTGCTTGTGAGAAAACCGTTCTGTCTCCACAGAGCGAGATGACACAAGAAACTAAGTCGAGCATAGTTAGAGTCAGTGCAGATGACTAGCGTCTGGATGGAGCGTTCCACTGCCATCTGTAGGCCTATCAGGATTGCAGCTATCACTGTCAGGATGGCACCATCTAGTGGGCCTTCCCCCTGTCTGTTCCCCCTTGTGTCTGAATTGATTGTTTTGATTATCGTCACCTGTGTCATGTCTTGGTTGTGTGTATATAAAGTCTGTCTGTCAGTTCTGTCATTGTCGGTTCGTCGTTGGGTATGTCCTGTCTTGTCCTGCTAATGATCGTGTTCTTGAGGCCATGTAAGTTTTGCTGCCATGTCAGCCCTTTTGATTTATTATTGTTATTATTAAAAGCATTTTTATTTTATACATTTGCCTCCTGAGTCCTGCCTGCGCAATTGGGTTCTTCTGTCTTGATCTGCCACGAAACAAAACCTGACAGTACGAACCGACCAAAACCTGAACCCAGCAGGCAGACTCAGTTAAAGATCAGCTCACCTGTTTTTGTCCGAGCCTGTCCAGATGGAGGGAGCCGCGATCCGGTGCGGTGCCTTTTGGACCAGACCCGTCCCGGGACTGAGAAGCTGCAGCCAGGCGGTCGAGGTTCTGCCTTCGCCTCTTCTACTGCAGGAGGAGAGACGAAGATCTAAGCTCCAAGAGAGCCACACAGCACCCAGGTACAATCCCTCCTACCCACCAGTCTGCTCTGGGTGGACATCTGGGGAGGACGCAGAGTCGGAGGACGAACTCTGTTTCGCTCCGGTACACCACCCACGTCGCCGTAGAAGAGGAAGGGGAAGACGCAACCGGAACCGGTCCGCTGCGCTTCCGCCCTCATCACCCAAACCTCCAGCTCCTCGCATTCAGCCCGGCGAGGCTGAGTTTTTTATTTCCGCCTCCTCCTGGTCTCAGCCTCCAACCTGCTCTCCTCTGCCCGAACCTGCTGAACCGGGGAGAATTTCGCAGGGGGGGGGGAGCAGTCATCCCCCTGTTCGTCTGTGGAGTGGACGAAGGGGGGCCAGCCCGGGGAGCGTGTGGGACAATCACTTTCTGCTCTTATTGAGGTTAACCAGTTCCCTGAGCCACCTCCCAAGTTTCCGGTAGGGGCGACACCTGACACCACATCCTCACCTAGTGACACTTGCCCGTCAGTTTCATATTCACCCCAGGTTCTTGCATTCATAAACCAGTCGTTATTAGATTCATTCACTAAGGCTACAAATAACCCGGACTGCTCAAAAATGATATTCTCTTTAATGGAGAGATTCTTGCTTTCATGGCCCGGTCTCGTCCAGCTCCCAGAATACAATAAAATATTAATAGTAACCAGGAAACTCATCACTCCCTCACATAGAGACCTTTGTCCACCAGCACCAGAAAACCCTGCCTCTGTAAAACCACCGTCCACGTTGCACGCAGCCCCCGAAGTTGATCCATCTGCTGAGGTCCTTGCTCCTGCTCCTGTCGCCTCAGAGGACTCAGCACCAGTTTCTGTTTCCCGTCGCCGCCGCCGCCATAGAAGATCAGTTCCTGCCGCCGCCGCCGCAGAGGAGTCAGTTCCTGCCGCCGCCGCCGCAGAGGAGTCAGTTCCTGCCGCCGCCGCAGAGGAGTCAGTTCCTGC
>NW_023627971.1:0-2365 GCF_014905685.2 Nematolebias whitei | reverse complement strand
TATTTTGAAAGAACTTGGCGAATTTTGTCTCTTTCTTCATCAGATGTCAGAGCGTCGGCTTGGGCGATGACCTGTTCAATCTGTGATGAGACTGATAAGGGTTCTTGCTCCGTGGGGAGCTCCAACGAATCCCTTTCTGAGTCGTCGGACCTGTCTATGGGTAAGACACCATAGGTTTGAGGTCCTTGGTCGACATCATCGGTTGAGAAAAGAGCTATGGCCTGTGTTGGTTTTGTGAACCATACTGGCCCAGCTTCTTGACTCGGTACCAGGTTATCTGGGAGTCCTCCCAGAAATGAAATGTCTAGTTCAAAATCATGAAAATCAGTGGAAATCAACCATCCTAGCATAGTGTTTCTTGGGATCATCACCTCATCCATGCTTGTGTTACACACAGCAATAGATGTGGTCCTGGAGTCAAGACTCACTTGGTTCGTGGCTTCCACGGACAGTCCCAAGTTGAAAAATGCAGGAGAAGGTTGAAAATATGCCTGTTTATGGCTAATAGCTTGTCCAGCTATGATGTGGATTCGCACCATTAGGTTAATCACCTGAGGTGGTACTGTAGTGGTTTGGTTGCTAGCAACCTGGCAGGCCTCTGGAATGGTCTGCCCAGCCTTAAGGTTTGCTGTCTCTAGCACAGGAGGATCCTTTGTGAATGGTTTTAGGGACCACAGCACCTTGTTGATGGTGTCCACGTGGACACCCAACCTTACCAAAATGTCAGAACCTATGTAGGATGCATGTGGTAAGTTTTGGATAACGAGAAACGGGTGAACCAGTTCTCGTTGGTTCCAGTTCAGTTTTAGGTTAATGACTCCTTCTGCGGTCATTACCTGTGAACTATTGGGAACTAATGGAAAGCGGAAAGCTTTTTTAATTAGTTCTAGACCAACGTGTTTGTGAACCAAGGTTTCATAGAAAGCTCGGTTAATTGCTGATTTATCTGTCCACAGAGACAGCACAGCATCGTTGGTGTGGGACCCTTGGATCTCTACACCTTTAACTACCAGTGGTAGGTAGTGTTTGGTAGACTCTGACTGCTCCAGCTCACAGAGGAGGCTGTCTTGTTGGGTCAGAGTTTGGACCACCGGGTGGGTCTCTTTGGTTTCACATGATGTCAGAGGAGTACTCACCGGGCTCGTGTCCTCGGCTGAGGAGTCCTTTGCGCCTTCCGCGGTACCTGCTGTTAGGCAGTTTGTGTTACACTCCGGAGGCAAATCTATTGGCAGTGGTTTGCTCACTTTGGTCCACATCGTTTGATCACCATAATCTATAATCGCGTCGAAGCGATTTATAAAATCCTGGCCAACCAAAAATGGGAATGAGTCAACACGAGACACGTGTACCGGGTGGTACAGTGTCATTCTGCCAACTTGCATGTGAACCATTGCTACAGCTGTCAGGGTTGTCCTCTTCTCTGAGAGACCCTGCATTTCTATAGCACATTCAGAGAGGTATTATCCTGTTAACACCGGCAGCGGCTGTCCTCAGCTCCTCGAACAGTTTAGCTGACATAATTTTTATGTCTGCCCCACCGTCCAGAAGTGCTTCGTGTGTGAGGACACCTTCGAGTGTCACTGACAGGTACGCCTTTTTGGCGACCCCCCTTCTGATAAAGTTACACAGAAACCTCTTGGGTTTTTTCTGACGCTTCTTCACACGTTCAGCCTTGTCTGTGTAATCTTGGTTTGTCTGAACCGTCAGCACAGCAGTAGCCGTTTCTGAGTGTTCAGCTTGCGATGACTCGTCATCGTTTGTGTGTGAGTGTACCCCCCCCCTTCTTCCGATGAGGGGTTGTTGGAGGCAACAACAACAATGTCTTGGTGTGTTTCACCGACATCTGTAATGTTGTCATTCGTGCCCTCAGATGCAATAGTGATCACATCACTGCATAGTGCTCCAGGTTGGTTTCCCGTGTCAGTGTGTTTCAAAGTTTCCAACAACCTGCGTAATTTCTCTGTCTCTTCCGAGCTCAGAGGTGTAGGGCCTTGTTTCTGGAACTTTTGTGATTTTTTTCGCCTCGGTTCGCTTCGTCCGAGGTGGGGGACGGCTAGGTACGTCTTTTGGGGGTTCCTTTTCGGACTTCCCCTGATAATATGGGTCACTCTGGTTCCCATATCTTTGCGTCCTACGCACATCCCATTTACGATAATCACGTTCATCCTCTGAAAGAGGAGCTTTTTTGTCCCAGCGTGCACCTTCATGACGCGGTTTGTTAGTTTGAACAGACTGCTTTTTCTCGCCCTTCTTAGGAGGAGGCGGCAAAGCACGCCGTCCTTCCAGTTCTAGGGAGTGGGGTTTAACCTTTACACCAGGAAACACTTCTATGGGCGTCTTAGCATGAGAACATGCCTCAAACACA
>NW_023627970.1:0-2366 GCF_014905685.2 Nematolebias whitei | reverse complement strand
ATGGCAGAAATTGATTGATGGGCATACGTTAAACATGAAATGTTTTGGAAAAAAGACGTCAACTTGGAATCATTTTTTGACTTCACCAAACACAAAGACTTATAAAACAATTGTAACTCATTCTTCCACTGTATAAAGTTAGGGATGGTTTTAATGAAGCGACATTTGTGTATGTAATGTTTGGCTAACAGCAGAACATTATTTATACCGTAGTCAATGTTATGATCATTATTAAAAACACCAAATTTATTCTCTTGGATGGTTAAATCTGTTAAATGTATCCCATGAACCCAGATAAACTGGTGAAGATCTTACCAAAAGGATTGTATAATGTCACATGTGAAAAACGGATGATCCAAATCCTCACTTACTTTCTCACAGAAAACACATTTATCTACATCCATTTTAAACTGTGTCTCAGAAAGTCATTGGTTGGATAAATTTTGTTTATAATTTTTGAATTGCATTTCTTTGATTTTGAATGAGAGAGGAAAAGATAAATATTTGGATTTAATCTTCTTAATTTGTTCCTAATTGAAATCTCTGAGGATATATTGCCTTTTAAGTGCACCAGTAGCACAGTACTGGGATAAATAGCTTCTCATAAACTTGTTATTAAATTTGATTTCACAACAATGTACATCTTGAATATAAAGTGTCCGTAACAGAGGGGAAACTTTAGAATATATTAAGTCCTGCCTAACCATGGATTGAAGCAGATGAGGAAAGCCTTTGATGATTGGTTTATATTTTGCCTGGACAACATATTTGAAACTTATCACAAAACTCAGAATTTTGTAACATATTTCCATTGGCGTCCATAAAGTTTTCAACAGCCCACACACCTTTACGAAACCACTCCTCAATAAAAATGGATTTTTTATTAATCAATATATATCTGTTGTTCCAAACTGGTGTGTTGTGTGGAGTAAAGTTGTGTTTGAAGATGAGCTTCCAATACAAAAGAGCCTGTTGATGGAAATCTGATAGATTTACTGGAAATCTTCTAAGATCAAAATCACATTTTAAAAGGAAATCAAGTCCACCTAAGTTTTTGAAGACCAAATTAGAAATAACAAACCAACTAGTGTGGATTTTTTAAACAGAGTTTCAGCCACTTTATTTTTAACATCCTATTCATAGCATCAAAATCGATGGCGTTGCCTCCTCCATCCTCTTATGACTTAATCAAATCCTGTTTTGCAATATAATGACATTTATTTCTCCAGATAAAGTTGAAATTTAGAGTATTAACATTCTTAATTGTTTTGATTGATAAAGGTAAGGAGTAGGCCGGATAAATTAGTCTAACGGTCCATTTTGGTTAATAATATTCTACCAAAAAACCGAGAGATCTCTTTGTAGCCAACGATTTAAAATGAACTTTAATTTGTTCACTGTATCACCTGTATTAAGCTTATCAGAGTAATCTATCTCGAGTCACAACTATGCCTAAATATTTCACATCTCTACTCACTTTAAGGTTACATATTGATTGACTAGATCGATCTTTCAGAGCAAACAGTTTACACTTATTGAGATTTAGTTGTAGTCCAGAAGCCTTAGAGAAGTCATTAATAATATGTAAAGCTAAAGGAATTTGGGTTTCATTTTTCAGAAACAGTCATATCATCAGCCAGTTGACTAATTATTAACTGCTTGCCCCATATATCAAAGCCAGCTAGGCCACTATTCTTAATTAAGACAGCCAACACCTCTGCAACCATAATAAACAACATTGGTGAGCTAACACATCCCTGTTGAATACCTCTTTCAATATTAAATCTCCTACATGTACCATGTCCTAAATTAACACAACTATTTATGTCATAATAGAGCATTTTAATAATGTTGTTAAATTTTTCTCCAAATCCAAAACTCTGCATTGTACTGAGAATAAAAGGGTGTTCAACCGAGTCGAAAGCCTTGTAAAAATCAAGAAAGAGTATTAATCCCTGTTCATCAATAAAGTCAATATAATCTAATAAATCTAGAACTAGTCTAATGTTATTATGAATGAGTCTTCCTCTTAAAAAAAACGGCCTGTGTCTCACTAATTACGTCTGATATTCCTTTTTTGAGTCTTAGTGCTACAGATCCTGAAAATATCTTGTAACCCGTATTTAATAAAGTGATGGGCCTTAAATTGTCCACCTGTCTTTTGTCTTTGCCTGTTTTGGGGATTAGTCTGATCACTCCCTGTTTCATGGTTGTCATCAGTTCTTTTCTCTCAATACATTCTTTAAGCACTTCAAACAAAAGCACTCATACATCCTCCCAAAAGTATTTATAAAAATTAACAGTAAGGCCATCTGACCCGGGAGATTTATTTAAGGCCATTCTCTTAACCGCTTCATCAAGTTCAT
>NW_023627969.1:0-2366 GCF_014905685.2 Nematolebias whitei | reverse complement strand
CCGTCTCAGGGTGGATCAACCAGTTTTGCTGCTGACAACCAAAACCATGTGCATGAGCATGTGATCAGCTGGTTTTGGTTGTCAGCAGCAAAACTGGTTGATCCACCCTGAGACGGTGCTATTTAAGAGACTGAGCTGAATACAGCTCCTCAGACTGAGGAAGTCTCTCGGATGAGAGACGAAACGTTTCTACGTTTTTTTGTTGATTTGCTTTGTTTTGTTTTTTTTGAATGTCCAGAGGACCAGATTTAACTTTTTTAGATTTTTCTTCCTGGATTATTGAGCATGCATCAGGAGACAATAGACTCATTCATAAGAAAATTTGGCAAAATGGCTGCACAGACCAGTCTGTATTTAAGCTTCCTCTACTTGTTCATAGATCACAGATGAAGCTGGCCATGTCCCGATCAGATGTGAGCTTTCAGAAATTAAGCGGGCAGAGCAGAACCAAAAGAGGTATGGAGCAGAACACTGCTAGATGAACTAAATGTGTGTGTCAGATATCTCCCTCCTTGTGTCATTTAATAAACATTATGAATCAACTCACTTTATCAATCCTGTTTGTGGTTAATTATTGTTTAAACTAACTACAACATTTCTGTACATCATCATCATCATTATTCCCCCAGGTAATCAAGGTTTGTTTTTGTTTAATTCCACAAGCGGGCAGTTGCAAGTAATGTCATCAGTTCATCACATTATTGAACAACAGCTCCGCAGGTCTTATATTCTTCACATGCTGGCCAGCCCAGCCCTGTTACTACCTCGCTCGGAGGCACAGAGGAGCAGAGGTAAAGTGCTGTGTATTGTCATCAGTGTATGTTCCCATACAATGACGAAATTAGTTCTCTGCATTTATGATGCAGCAGTGGGCAGCTATGTAAACTGCCCAGGGAGCAATTAGGGATTAGGCGTCTTGCTCAAGGACACAACAACATGTGGGCATGGCGGGGAGTTGAACTTGTCACTTTCTAGGCTGTCTCTGTACCTTCTTGCTGCCTCAGTGTGTCTTCTGAATGGATGGAGGCAGACAGAACACATCTCAGTGTCTCAGTCCTGGACTGATTTTATTTTATTTATCCATACGCTCAGTATAACTACTTACTATTACTGCCATTTCAATAATACCCTACAATGGCTACTCCTAGGGTGCATTTAAAGCAGTGAGTCAGCCCCACTCTTCCCCTATCTGATTGAAAACACACAGATTTACAAATATACTTATTTGATTTTTCTTTCTAACGGAGGAAAATGAAGTCATGTTATCCACTCTACAATTTTAGTCATATTTAAATCTACATGCAGTGTAAAATACTGTTAACTTGGACAAATATCAGACTTACCAGTGCAAGTGAATGCACCATCCTCCCACACAGCCAACCCCCCTCCCCCAACCCTCCTTTTTAAATTTTTGGTCACCACTTACAGATGCATTACAGAGAGTTAGTAATAACTGGTTTAGGCATCTAGATGCTAATGGGTGAGCTGATATGCTAACATTAGATAGGTGGTCTATTTTCTGCAATAGTAATTAATACCAGAATAACACTTTTTGATTTTTATTTAATGTACTAGCCCTGCTACTCAGAGACTGAGTTACACAAGTTGGGCAGTTCCACTGTTGTTCGGTATATTGTTTTGCACTATTGGTGTTTAGCGTATTTCTTAGTTTATATCTTAGAACCATATTACTGTTTCTTTTACAATTTATATTTTTGATGTTGATGGATATAACTGGGACTCAGAGTACACATTTTTTTTTTTCCAACTCATGAACCACATGTGATGCAAATGATAATAATGAACCCTGAACTTCTCTTTCAATCTCGGATCCTCTACCAAAGGTCTGGTAGTTTAAGGGTTCTACGTAGTATTTTAGCTGTTCCTAGGACTGCACTCTTTTGGACAGGGATATTGGAGGTTGTTCCTGGGATATGTTGGAGCTACTCTTCCAGTTTGGGGGTCACAGCACTGAGTGCTCCGAGTGCACTGGGACTATTAATGCCTTGACCCTCCACAACTTTTGTATTTCCTCTTTCAGCCCTTGGTATTTCTCGAGCTTCTTTCTCTTGCTCCTTATTTTACAGTCACTTGGGATTGTTACATCTATCTGCCTTCTTCTCTTGCTTATCGACCACCACAATGTCTGGTTGGTTAACCATCATGTTTTTGTCAATCTGGATCTGGAAGTCCCACAGTATCATAGCCATATGTCACCTGTGGAGATTATATATCTATATCTATATATCTATATATATCTATATATCTATATATATCTATATATATCTATATATATATCTATATATATCTATATATATCTATATATATCTATATATATCTATATATATCTATATATATATATATAT
>NW_023627968.1:1403-2367 GCF_014905685.2 Nematolebias whitei | reverse complement strand
CGGCCGGGAGGCCGTCCGACACGGGACCATCGCTCAGGGGGGCGGCCGGGAGGCCGTCCGACACGGGACCATCGCTCAGGGGGGCGGCCGGGAGGCCGTCCGACACGGGACCATCGTTCAGGGGGGCGGCCGGGAGGCCGTCCAACACGTAGGACCTTGGAGGCCGCAGCTGGCGGCGAAGACGCCTTGGAGGCCGCAGCTGGCGGCGAAGACGCCTTGGATGCCGCAGCTGGCGGCGAAGACGCCTTGGAGGCCGCAGCTGGCGGCGTAGACGCCTTGGAGGCCGACTCTGGCGGCGTAGGCGACGAGGAGGCCGACTCTGGCGGCGTAGGCGACGAGGAGACCGCGTCAGGCGGCGAGGACGACTTGGAGGCCGCGGCAGGCGGCGTGGACGACTTGGAGGCCGCGTCCGGCGGCGAGGACGACTTGGAGGCCGCGTCCGGCGGCGAGGACGACTTGGAGGCCGCGTCCGGCGGCGAGGACGACTTGGAGGCCGCGTCCGGCGGCGTGGACGACTTGGAGGCCGCGGCAGGCGGCGTGGACGACTTGGAGGCCGCGGCAGGCGGCGTGGACGACTTGGAGGCCGCGGCAGGCGGCGTGGACGACTTGGAGGCCGCGGCAGGCGGCGTGGACGACTTGGAGACCGCGGCAGGCGGCGAAGAGGACTTGGGGCTCTGGAGCACTGCAGCGTGCGACGAACATGGAGATGACCCCTCTGGAGATGCTGAGGGCGTCGACCCCTCTGGAGATGCTGAGAGCGTCGACCCCTCTGGCGATGCTGAGAGCGTCGACCCCTCTGGCGATGCTGAGAGCGTCGACCCCACTGGAGATGCTGAGAGCGCCGACCCCACTGGAGACTTGGAGAGCGCCGACCCCTCTTGAGACTTGGAGAGCGCCGACCCCTCTGGAGACTTGGAGAGCGCCGACCCCTCTGGAGACTTGGAGAGCGCCGACCCCTCTGGAG
>NW_023627968.1:0-1303 GCF_014905685.2 Nematolebias whitei | reverse complement strand
TGGAGAGCGCCGACCCCTCTTGAGACCTGGAGAGCGCCGACCCCTCTTGAGACCTGGAGAGCGCCGACCCCTCTTGAGACCTGGAGAGCGCCGACCCCTCTTGAGACCTGGAGAGCGCCGACCCCTCTTGAGACCTGGAGAGCGCCGACCCCTCTTGAGACTTGGAGAGCGCCGACCCCTCTTGCGACTTGAGAGCTGCAGCGGGCGGCGTGGAGACCTGGAGGACTGCAGCAGACGGCGTGGGAGCCTGGAGGACTGTAGCAGACGGCGTGGGAGCCTGGAGGACTGCAGCAGACGGCGTGGGAGCCCGGAGATCTGCAGGCGGCGAGTCCGGCGTGAGGTCTGCGGGCGGCGAGACCAGAAGAGCTGCAGCTGGAGAACCAGAGACCAGAAGAGCTGCAGCTGGAGAACCAGAGACCAGAGACGGAGCTGCAGCTGGAGAACCAGGAACCAGAGACAGAGCTGCAGCTGGAGAACCAGAGACCAGAGACGGAGCTGCAGCTGGTGAACCAGAGACCAGAGACGGTGCTGCAGCTGGTGAACCAGAGACCAGAGACGGAGCTGCAGCTGGAGAACCAGGAACCAGAGATAGAGCTGCAGCTGGAGAACCAGAGACCAGAGACGGAGCTGCAGCTGGAGAACCAGAGACCAGAGACGGGGCTGCAGCTGGAGAACCAGGAACCAGAGACGGAACTGCAGCTGGAGAACCAGAGACCAGAGACGGAGCTGCACCTGGAGAACCAGAAACCAGAGACGGAGCTGCAGCAGCAGGTGGTGGAGGAGCCATGAACCCCACCCTTCGCGAAGCTCTCCCCTTCTTGCGCTGGGTTCGGGGAGGACCAGCAGTTTGCCCTCCTCTCTCCGATGATTGCTTGGCCCCACCAGGTGGGGAGCGAGGAGGAGGTGGGCAGCGGGGTGCAGCGGCGCGGTGAGGTGAAGAGGAACGGAGAGGCTGTGAGGACCCAGGTTTAATGGCCAGGCGGGTCCCCCAAAATGGATTCCTCCTCTCCTCCGATGATTGGTTGGCCCCACCAGGTGGAGAGCGAGGAGGAGGTGGGCAGCGGGGTGCAGTGGCGCGGTGAGGTGGAGAGGGACGGAGAGGCTGTGAGGACCCAGGTTTAATGGCCAGGCGGGTCCCCCAAAACGGATTCCTCCTCTCCTCCCTTTCTCTGTCCCTCTGGGCAGTTTTTTCTGCCTCACGGCAAAAATACTCAAACAGAGTAATCATCTCTCTGCTGGGTTCTGGTCCGGTGATTCTGTCACGAACCTCAATGTTGGAACCCAATTGCAGAGAGATGAGTGA
>NW_023627967.1:0-2367 GCF_014905685.2 Nematolebias whitei | reverse complement strand
GATAGATAGATAGATAGATAGATAGATAGATAGATAGATAGATAGATTGATTGATTGATTGATTGATTGGTAGATTGATTGGTAGATTGATTGATTGATTGGTAGATAGATTGATTGATTGATTGATTGATTGATTGGTAGATAGATTGATTGATTGATTGGTAGATAGATTGATTGATTGATTGGTAGATTGATTGATTGATTGGTAGATAGATTGATTGA
The DNA here is from genome assembly GCF_014905685.2 of Nematolebias whitei. Taxonomy (NCBI): domain Eukaryota; kingdom Metazoa; phylum Chordata; class Actinopteri; order Cyprinodontiformes; family Rivulidae; genus Nematolebias; species Nematolebias whitei. The sequence continues at coordinate 2,145 of NW_023627967.1, read as the reverse complement.
TTGGTAGATTGATTGATTGGTAGGTAGGTAGGTAGGTAGGTAGGTAGGTAGGTAGGTAGGTATGCATGTATGTATGCATGCATGCATACATATACATACATATATACATACATATATACATACATACATACATATATAAATCACAAAAATTGGAACTTAGTGTACTAAAACCATTTGGTCATGCATCGAGGAGAGGTGTTCCTTTGGAAATGTTTACTTTTATGAATGTAAATGTTGTAGCACTACATAATTCAGCCCATTACATACCACAAACATATCAATTACTTATCCATTAGTTATCAGAAACAGGTCATGTATTTAAATATGTGTACCTTTACGTATCTGGTACAGTTATGAACTGACTTCTTACCCTATGCTTACAGGCCATGTACTGTACCTAGTACCTTCAGGGACTGAGCTGTATTATGAATTGTCTTGTTACTTTGTATTTACAGGTATATGATAGGTATGTGCCTGGTACTACTTGTGCTATGTATTTAATACTGATAACACTGATTACTTTACTGATTACCTTACATACTGATTAATTCACAGTACATAAACTGTGTACTGTTAAATATTAAAATAACAACCCAAAGCCTTTTATTAAAGAGAATGTATATACTTGCATCATTTTCCATTCTGATGTGAATGCTTAATCTTCCAAATCGTTAACTCTATAAGACAAAGCAAGCACACATTGAATAATAATTCTAATTTTTACTATTTCAAAACAGTGTTTGTACAAGTATTTTTCCCAATATATTGTTAATTACTTTGATATATCACTATTTCTATACTTAACATGTGTTTTTTGTCTTTCAGGTACACCTGCACCTATATCTGGACCTGCCATTCTGCGTTCGTCTGTCTCTCCTTCCTGTCCTCTCAAACCCGATGGCTGCTTGTCTGGAGCCTGGTTCTGCTGGAGGTTTCTTCCAGGGAGTTTTTCTTTCCACTGTTGTCATTGTGCTTGCTCGGGATGGGAGATTGCAATGACATGAAGGTTCAACATGTCTGCTGGCTACCTTAGATGGAAAACTTTACTAATTGGCTTTTCTATGTATGTGAATGTTCCTGTAATGTGCCCTGAGACAACTTTGGTGTGATTTGGTGTTATATAAATAAACTGAATTGAATTGTATTTAAACAATGAATGCACATCTTGAAAAATATGTTTTGACCTCTGTGGTGTTGGAGAGATGTGACATTTTTATTTTCATTCCACAGCAGAGTTCGGAGAAATCAGGCCACGATAACGAGCCTCTTCTGCCCTTCTCGGCTCCATTCTTCCAGCATGTAGCTTTAAAAGAGTCTGACCCAGAATTATCACTGTTTTTCAAGAACGGATCAGCAGAAATGTCCTGCTCAACAGAAGAAGCTTTAAACAACTAAATGCAACAACTGTTTGTTTTTTCTTCTTTTTTCTGTAAAACCACAAACAGAACCAGGGAAAGTTTTACAAGCTACCCAGCAGTGACTTGTACTTTTAAAGTTGCAATGAAGGGACTGTTTTATTTTCAGATGGACAGAAGTAAAGCAAGCCGTCAAGCTTGTTCTACAAAACAAATGAAAGCTTTTAGAGTTTTGTGCACATTTTCGCCCTTGGTTAAATTTCATTTGCCTTTGAGTTAAAATGACCCACGAGGCTAACCGAGGCCTCGTAGGTCATTTTGACCCAAGGGCAGCAGGAGGGCGAAGCGGATCAGATTTCTCTCCATGGTTGTCCAGAATTCAATCGTTTTCTCAGAAACACAGAGAAGCAAGTTACAAGAAAATTTCAAAACAGGCTTTTCTTCACTCGTTTCTTTGAAACGTTTAAAAATGTTACCAACATTTTTCTCTGGTGATGTAACACAGCCGTCGCTGCTAGACAGCGCAACGATCACACGTTACATATTCAAGTAATTATGTTATAAAACAAGGCAATGAATACTGAACACACCTGTTCACCATACTAACTCGTTTTAAAGATGTTCTTAATTATTTAATTAATAAATGACTATGAAAGCAAGTCAAAGGTTTATCAGCTTGTGGTTTGCTTCTTTAATAATACAATAAATTCTTCATAAAGTATTTTACTGAGAAGTACAGAAACCAGATTCAATCTTTTGATGTGTGTGTGTGTGGGGGGGGGGGGGGGGG
>NW_023627966.1:266-2367 GCF_014905685.2 Nematolebias whitei | reverse complement strand
TTTTGATCCTTCGATGTCGGCTCTTCCTATCATTGTGAAGCAGAATTCACCAAGCGTTGGATTGTTCACCCACTAATAGGGAACGTGAGCTGGGTTTAGACCGTCGTGAGACAGGTTAGTTTTACCCTATTGATGATGTGTTGTCGCAACAGTAATCTTGCTCAGTACGAGAGGAACCGCATGTTCAGACATTTGGTGCATGTGCTTGGCTGAGGAGCCAATGGGGCGAAGCTACCATCTGCGGGATTATGACTGAACGCCTCTAAGTCAGAATCCTGCCTAGACGCGCTGATACCGAAGCGCCGCTGTTCTTCGGCTGGTCTCTGATAGCCGGCTCCGGCCGGTGCGGAGAGCCGCTCGTCACTGGGACGAGGTGCGGCTGGACTGCGGCCGCACCTCACCACGCGCGCACTGCATGTTTGCCTGGGCGCGGTGCTAAAGGACTCGCAGACGACCTGATTCTGGGTTTCATAAGTAGCAGAGCAGCTCCTTCGCTGCGATCTATTGAAAGACAGCCCTCGATCCAACCTTTGTCGGCCAAGTCCCGAGGCGGTGGCCCCTCGGGATGCTTCTGAGACGACGGCGGGGCACCAGGCCCTGCGGCGGAAACGACAGAGTCCCACCGGATGGAGGGAGGGACTGTGCGGAGGCGGCCGGGCGAGCCGTGGGGTCTCGCTGCGCTGGCACTTAGGCTCTGCTCGCTTGGAGGTGAGGCACCTCCAGGAGACTGGGGCCGGAGGGCGGAGCGGAGCCGCCCAGGTCGGAGGCGCAGCGCGGGGCGCGCTGGGACTTAGGCTCTGCTCGCTTGGAGGTGAGGCACCTCCAGGAGAGTGGGGCTGGAGAGCGGAGCGCTATGGCCGAGGTTGGAGGCGCAGCGCGGGGTGAGAGGCAGCACCTCACCGTGATCCTGGACCATAGAGTGTAGTTGGAACACCAGGACCACGGAGATTTCTTTGGTTGGAACACCAGCACCACGGCCTTCCGTGCGGCGCGGAAGACACGTCGTAACCCAGGGCAAGGGGCTTAAGAGTGGGTACGCAGGACCGTGCGGAGGGCCGGGTTCTGGAGGTGTCTGAGCTCCAGAGAGGAGGAGGCCAAGTTCAGAGAGAGCGAGTGCGAGCAGGAGAGCCTGTGGTCAGATAGATGATGGATGGAAGCTCGGTGTACACTCTGGAGGTGTCAGAGCTCCAGAGGAGGAGGAGGAGGCCGGTGTCAGAGAGAGCGAGTTCGAGCAGGAGAGCTGTGGTCGGACAGAGGATGGACAGAGGCTGGGCTGACTCTCTGGAGGTGACAGAGCTCCAGAGAGGAGGAGGCCAAGTTCAGAGAGAGTGAGTCCGAGCAGGTGAGCTGTGGTCGGATAGAATAATGGCAGATGCTGGGCTGACTCTCTGGAGGTGACAGAGCTCCAGAGAGGATGAGGCCAGTGTCAGAGAGAGCGAGTCCGAGCAGGTGAGCTGTGGTCGGACAGAGGATGGACAGAGGCTGGGCTGACTCTCTGGAGGTGACAGAGCTCCAGAGAAGGAGGAGGCCGAGTTCAGAGAGAGCAAATCCGAGCAGGTGAGCTGTGGTCGGACAGAAGATGGACGGATGCTGGGCTGACTCTCTGGAGGTGACATAGCTCCAGAGAGGATGAGGCCGGTGTCAGAGAGGGCCAGTCCGAGCAGGAGAGCCTGTGGTCGGACAGAGGCTGGGCTTACTCTCTGGAGATGACAGAGCTCCATAGAGGAGGAGGCCAGTGTCAGAGAGGGCCAGTCCGAGCAGGAGAGCCTGTGGTCGCATAGATGATGGACGGAGGCTGGGCTGACTCTCTGGAGGTGACAGAGCTCCAGAGAGGAGGAGGCCGGTGTCAGAGTGAGTGAGTCCGAGCAGGTGAGCTGTGGTCGGATAGAGTATTGACAGATGCTGGGTGTAGACTCTGGAGGTGTCAGAGACCCAGAGGAGGAGGAGGCCGGTGTCAGAGAGGGCCAGTCCGAGTAGGAGAGCCTGTGGTTGGATAGATTATGGATGGAAGCTTGGTGTACACTCTGGAGGTGTCAGAGCTCCAGAGAGGAGGAGGCCAAGTTTAGAGTGAGTGAGTCCGACCAGGAGAGCCTGTGGTCGG
>NW_023627966.1:0-256 GCF_014905685.2 Nematolebias whitei | reverse complement strand
GGCCAAGTTTAGAGTGAGTGAGTCCGACCAGGAGAGCCTGTGGTCGGACAGAGGATGGACGGAGGCTGGGCTGACTCTCGAGGTGTCAGAGCTCCAGAGAGGAGGGTTCTGGTTACATTTAGCTGTGATGTTCAGAAGTGTGTGTAGAGGCTGGAGAATCCATACTTTTTTAAGCCATTTGTCAAATGCATGTATTTTTGTGAAATTGAGTCACACTTTTCAAGCAATATTTTCAAAATGCAATGGGATATCCAGA
>NW_023627965.1:0-2368 GCF_014905685.2 Nematolebias whitei | reverse complement strand
AATGCACTATAAAATGCTTTCCGCTGAATCTGTGGAAACATCTGGGGTAGAGGCAACGTGCTCTTCTCGTTTACCTGTCCAATCAGCAGTGAGGAGGAGAGTGGGGACGGCATCCAGCTGCTTTTGGGTTATGAGTCACAAACCAAACACTTTTGTGGCACCACAGCAGCTGCCCACTTTTCTCCTGCGTTGCTGCAAGCATCCAGGCATGTATTTTGCAAGATAAAACCCCAAACTGATGAGTTTAATGGACAAAGTTAACCAAAATAATACACTGACAATGCAGTTTTTGACTATGGTTTACACAGATTTTGGACTTTTAAAATTCCACCTTGAAAATAGAACTTGGGAGCCACGGTAGCTCAAAAGGCAGTGCCACGATCTTGTAATCCTGAGGGCACAGGTTTGAGCCCAGGTTTCATCAGGAAAAGCATCAGCGTAAAAGAATTGCCAGATTTTTGGTGCAAGTTCAATTTCTGTGGCAACCCCTGCAAAAGGAAGCAGCCAAAACAAAAACAACAAGGACTTGAATATAAAACTTAATTGTAAGGAAAAAATAATTATATATTTTTTAAAGGACTAAATTTGATTTCCTTCAGCCTGAAATTTGATGACTTTTCCTAAAGTGACGATCAATCTAATCATTTTCTCTTCCTGCTTGTTACAGGTCATGGGGAGCTGGTAGCCATCTACAGAAAAAACTGTTTTGGGCTTGTTTTGGTGGTGGGGGGGGGGGGGGGGGGTCACATCCAGACCTAGGTCTGTCTAAGCTACCCATTAACTTAACATGCATGTTTTTAATCAGTGATTCATGTGTGCATGAGGAAAATACAGAAACTCCACCCACACAAATCACACCATGAGGAGAACCAGCAACCTTTTTGCTGTGGGGCAAAGTGCCACCCCATAATATTATTATTATTATTATTATTATTATTATTAATTTTGCGGGAACTGGTGGAGCAGAGGTTAGAGAAGGCGCTCCTGTGATCATAAGGTCACCGGTTCGATCTCCTGGACCAACAACATCAAAATGTGGGCAGGAAGGGTGAAGCACCCACACCTGCCTCCACCCTCATTTGCCCCACTCTGGGCCCTTGAGCAAGGCCTTTAACTACCACCATCTGCTCCCCCAGGCGCCCTATGGCAGCTCTCTGCTCCACACAGAGGGCTGTGGTAGCTCGGTGGTCTGTGGTTGCGTCAGGAAGGGGATCCGGCGTAAAAACAATTGCCAAGTCTTCGTGCGATTTAGTTTGTTGTGGCGACCCCTAAAGACGGGAGCAGCTGGAATAAGAATAAAAAATATACATGACAAATTATATAAGATATTTTAATCTATTGCCTTTTTTCTGAAAATAATATTTTATTGTGTTTTATTCCTGATTCCTGCTGCTTTTCCTTAAACTGCTTTGTGCTAAAATGCAGATCTTTAGTTGGGTTGTACATCTGTGTAACACATGCCAACTGGATCCTACGGTGGCTTGGGTACATAGCTGACATTTTTGGGAAGGGTGGTCTTTTAAACCATTATTTTTATTAACACTTGCTTTCTTTGCGCTCTGCTTTATCCTTTCTTCATCTTGAATTTCTGTTTGTAAGCCTCTTGCTTCCTGATTTTCTCACTCACGTCTTAGCCATGTTTTTTTTAAAACTAATTCAACACCTTATGCTACGTTACACCTTTTTACACTCACCAAGCTGTGCATGAACTTTGTCAACCTCAGCCATTGAGAGAAAGCTGTGTTGCTGTTTATCGTTAACCCCCTGCACAAGCTCAACTGATCAATATGTTGAGCCAGTGGTCATCATCACTCATTGGGAGGTGACACACACAAGTACACACACACCGTGGCCTTTTAAACCTCTGTATCTCTTAGAGTAAGCAATGGGACATAAGCCATAGAGCACATAATCCATCTGGCTTTGATTAATGGATTTACCATCCATTTCCAGGGCCATACAATGCCTCTGTATGAATTTTATCAGTGTACAGTGACAAATAGGAGTTCTGTTCTGTGCTGAGAGTCTTCATTGTTCCCTCGACTGAGAGTCATGCAGATGTCACCGCCTCGGCCAGGCTGCCCAGAAACACTTGTTCAGCAAATATAAATGTAAGTGACTGCTGTACGACATCTTTGTCTCTAAATAATAAATGCCTATTTTATCCAGCAGATAATTGGTATAAATATATGGCTTGACACAGTTTGTCAGTAAATATTGACTCTCTGTTTCATGTTCAGGCTTATGCCTTGTTTTGTTTTATTTATTGTTGTTTTTTTTCATTTGCACTACTCCGATACTAGGTCTTATAAAATTACATGAATATATATATATATATATATATATATATATATATATATATATATAT
>NW_023627964.1:0-2368 GCF_014905685.2 Nematolebias whitei | reverse complement strand
TCAGCATTTCTTTTTTTTTTAACAGTTCATCCATTCTCTTAATCAGCCCAGCAGCTTTGTGGGTGATAAGGAAATATGATAAATCCATTCAACACGTTTTCCAGTAAAATGGGTCCCATTATCTGTATCTGAAGGGGACCCTCATAAAATTATTTCATCATACTAAGACATTTTAAAGTAGATGTCTGATTTGCATATTTACAAAGATGAGTCACCAACACACCTGAATATGTATCTACAGCCGTACATACATATCTACACCCCTGTGACATGGCAAAGGGCCAATGAAATCCGTTTGCCAGATCTGATATGGTCCCTTTCCTCTATTTGTCTCTGCATTTTACTATTGTGACCCTCTCTCTTCTAATGCTGCATGCTTCACATCGTTGTATTTGCAGTTTCATCATCTGTCTTGTTCTACAACTAATCAAACAATTCTTCATACATAACCACTTCATGCAAAAAGTGTCAATAATTAACTTTATTTATTAAAAAGAAATCCTTCTTCTAGTCTTGGCCCCACTCAAAATGTTTAACTCATCAGTTTTCAAAACTGAGGTGTTAACTTTTTCCACAGAACCCCTCTTGAAAAGAGCTGAACTTTCACTTTAAATGTGAAACATCTGCAAAACAAGATGGTGAAATTCTTTTTATCTCAGATATTTTTGGATACTTCTAGAGTTGTTTTTAGATGCTGTCAAAACTATAGCTGCAGGTAAACCATTTATAAACAACATATGTTGCACTTCCTTCCAAACAACATACAATGCACTTTTCTTCAAAGCAAACAGCTTAATTTAACACATCCAAACAACATATTTATTTCTAGACATTTCAAATCCACCCTTTTCCCCTTAAACCATCTTGACTTTAGGCATTTTAAAATCAATATCACCTTCAAGTTTTGGGGCTTTTTAATTTAACGTCAAGATCTGGGCTCTCTAATTCTGGACCTTTGATGTTCAATGTTTGACAATATCTGCTTTTCAGAGTGTTGATGTCAACTTTTGGACCCTACTTTTTGCCCCTTTTAATCCAAATAATGGCTTCCAGCCCTCAGCTCTTCAGCTGACACATCATTCATCTCAGCTGCATGCACTCCTGCCTGCATTAATGCCCTCCAGAAAGCAGAACGAGTAAGTTCCTGCATGTTTTTCTGGCCGTCCCTTCTCGGCCCACGACCCATGGGTTGGCTAAATGATTTTTTCACAGCTTTCAGCTCTGTGCTCCTCTCTGTGAACGCACAGCGAGCGCATTCCTCAGCACATCTCTGCTCGCACTCCCCTACGGTCACCCGATGACCCTGTAAATCAGCACAAACTTCAAACAACGGTCTCGAGTCTTGCAAAGCTCCGACTCGATGCGCTGAATTCATTACCTGACCTCCACCTTTATCTAACAGCCTCGACACTCGAGCATCTGTGGGTTGTGATATTTTAGACAAGTAAACAACTTCTTTGTCTCTTGAGATGTAACCGTCCAAACTCGACGGATTCCATCCGTCATCCAACCTTGCAACATAAGCTCCGACTCGCTCCGGTGAAACATCACGCTCTTTCTTCTTCCTTTTAAGCCTGCATATCTGACCGACCGCGCCCTCAGCTACATTAATCAAGCGGTCTAGCTTGCACTCTGTCTGCGCATCAGATAACAACTGTTTTCGTTGTAAAAACTGTTTCTCTTTCTCCTGAACTTCCTCAACACATTTTTCTTTCTTTCTCTCAAATTTTCCTCGCAACCGGGACACCTGCTCCACCGCCCCGTCAGCTACACTGCTCATTCTCACAAACTGAGCACCGAGCCGTCCATTCAACAAGCAGGCGGTCCTCACATTCTTGTTTACTCCATTGAGCCTGTGATTGCATGTTCTGATTTTATGCTGAAGTCCTGTCACTGGTGCCATTTTTTTTCTGACCTCTATTGCCTGCAAAAGTGGTCAAAACATCACTCGGACTATCTGCTTGCAGAAAAATTGTTCCAACAACTAAGATGGGCTTCTTCACACCTCTTCAAAAACAACAAAAACAACTGGGATGGGACTTCTTCCCATCCCGGTACAACTTTTTCTCTGTTCAGCTCACGCCTCCTCAGGCGTCTGAATCAACTTTTTTCTCTGTTTTAAAACTCTCACACAAAGGCTCGGGCGTCCCCTCCACCTCTTAAACACAAAGCCAGGGTTGGATAACTCTTCCAACCCGGCACAACTATGCAACTCGCATCAACATTTCTCTCAACACTTTTTTTTTCCCTCGTTTGAATATGGTGCAGCCGTTCAGAATTATTTATTTAAATTCTTAACGTCCCACCAGAGTCGCCAAAAATGTGTTATGAAATTCTTTATCAAAAGGGCTCGTGAACGGTCGGCACA
>NW_023627963.1:0-2368 GCF_014905685.2 Nematolebias whitei | reverse complement strand
TCCTCTTCCTACCCACCTAGTTCCCTGACTGCCATTCCGGGGGTGGGGTCCGGGAGAAGGGCAGGCCGTCGGGTGTTGACCAGGACTATGTGGGGGTTCAGGGTCTGGGGGTTGCTGTGGGCGGTGCTGGCGCTGTGCTCTCCCTGGGGTTGTTTGGACCCCCTGAGCTTGGCTCTTGGGTGCCATGGTTGGCCCGCTGGCCGGGGTGGCTGCCGGGGCCTGGCGGGCGGTCGGCTGGGGGTGCGTGCTTGGTTGTTGGCGGTGTGTGGGGGTGGTCGGTGGCGTGTCCTCTTCATGGTGGGGGGGTGTCCTGTCGGCGGGGCATGGCCTGGGCCGGGTCTGGGGTATTGGCTCTTCTCCGCTCAAGAATGAATGGGTTTACCTCCTGGGTTTGGGCATGGGCTGCCCCCTGTAGAGGGCGGGTACATGTCTTGGACCTGGGGGGTATAGAGTGTGTATCGGGAATAAGAATGAAATGTATCGTTATTGTATGTCTTTGAGTGAGTGAATGTGAGATTGAGGTTGGGATTGTGTGATTGTGTCTGTGTATGAATGGGTATTTGTTAGGCCGAGACTCGGACTGCCCCCTCTTTGATACAACTGGGGGTGCTTGGCATCGCGCCCCTATCGCGCGGCCCCCTGGTGGGGTGTGCCCTTGCCTGCCGGCGCGCTTGGGGCCCTTGGTATCGGGGGCTGGGCGCTTGGGCGTGTGTCGGCTCGGCCTGGTGTCTGCCTGGTGGGGCTCGGGTCCTCTGGCCCTGTCAGGCCTTGGCCTGGGTGGTGTGAGTCCTCGGTGCCCGGGCCTCGGTGCCTGGACTTGGACCTACATCGGTGCGGCGGGTGCCGACGGAGGCCTATGAGTTTGTCGCTGTTGGCCCCGGGGGGTCACTGTATGTGGTTGCTGGTGGGGATCTTCCGGTTCTCCCCTGTGGTCCGTTCTGGGGGGTGGGTGAGTGGTTCGTCCAGTGTGGGTGGCTCTGGGGGCTCTGCGGTCGGGGTCCCTCCTGGGGTCTTGGGCTCTGGTCCACCCTTTTTCGTCTGCCTCTGGTCTTGGGGGTCGGGTCTCTGCTGCTTCACAGTTACTAATAAATGTTCTATTAGAGAAGCCTTATACACTTGTGCATGCTCACAACCACACACAAATAGAAGCAGGGATGCTTATGTAGGCTTTATATGTAGATATATAGATATGTATGTGAGTGTATATTCATGTGTATGTATGTATGTATGTATGTATGTATATAGGCGTAGGTATGGGTATATATATTTATGGAAACTTACTGCAAAGCCATGACTATTTTAAGTTCTTTATACATATGTATTTTGTTGCTGTGTTTTGTCATGTTCTTTGCAGGTGAACAGACAGTGGCTGGGTGTTTTGACGTGTGCTCTCTTTGTGTATATTTCTTATATTTTGGAGTCTTACTTTGTCTTTTCTTTCTTTCTATCCTATTAAAAAAAAAACCTACACTAGATAGTCACTATAATAAATATTTCATAATAATGGTGTGGAGAGGATGGCTGTAAGGGGAAAAGGGAGGCCATCACAAAAAAAAAAAAAAAAAGAAAAAAAAAAGAGTCTCTAATTCAGATAACAAAAAATCATACTCGGGGAGCAAAGAAAGACCAGGGATAGAAAGTAAAAAATCCTCCATCTGGGACAAAACAAAATCAAAGGAGGACGGGTTATTTTTAGTTGAATTAAATAGTTCAAAAAGGGCTTGATTAACATGAAAAATATCTTCAGGGGAAAATGAATGAAAAAAGGGAACGTCTGTATGAGTGGGTGTGGTGACGGGTGCCGCCCCCACCGGAAACCTGGAAGGTGAGGCGGTGGGACACGCCCCCACGGAGTCACAATGAATACTCTCCGGAGGTACGGCCAGGCTGGGTCGAACAGCCGCGGTGCGGAGTGGCGGTGAGAGGCCGGATTCCGCCCCCACCAGGAACCTGGAAGGTGAGACGACGGAACCCGCCCCTGTAACGTCAACCGGACCGGACTCACCGAACCGAACAGGAGTGGACCGGAGCTCCCGCGGGACGCTGGATCTCGCCCCCACCGGAAACCTGGGAGGTGAGGCGGCGAACCCCGCTCCCACGAAAACACCGGAACCAGCTCTGAAGTTCTGCTCAGCCGACGAGACCGGGCCGGTCGCCGCAGACTGCCTCCGGAACTGTCCACCGCGGCGGCGGCGGGACGGTGGATGGACAGAGACGGAGAGGAGCTCGTCAATCACGGCACGAGGAGGAAAAAAAGAAAAAAGGTGAGTGTTGCCGAGTGAGAACCCTGCCCGCTGGGTTCTGTTGTGGTCGGGTCGTACTGTCAAGGTTTGAGGTTAGGAGCGAACCCAGAGTGCAGAACAGGGAC
>NW_023627962.1:0-2368 GCF_014905685.2 Nematolebias whitei | reverse complement strand
TTGGCTCTTTTTGGCCTTTACTGATTTTTATCTGATAGACAACTGGAGACAGTTTGTCTGTTATCAGATGGGGTCCAGTCCATCTGGGCATCAGTTTACGGGCGAGAGTTCCGGTCCCGGACTCTCTTCTCCCAGTTGTGGGGGCAAACGTGTAGTACCAGACCCTGTCTCCCACTTGGAGTTCCTCGTGAGAGGCCTTTTGGTCGTAGTACGCTTTGCGTCCTTCAGCTGATTTTTCCAGGTTTTTCTGGGCGAAAGCAAAAGTGTTTTTAAGGTGTTTTTCCAAGTCTTTCATGTATTGTTGTGTAGTATAGGCTGTTGCCATGGCAGCATCGCCTGGTTGGTACAACAGGTGTAGATGGAGAGTCATTTGTCGACCCGTCATCATCTCGAAAGCAGAGATGCCAGTCGATGTGTGTGGAGTGGCCCTTATGGCCATGAGGACCAGAGGGAGTTCCACGTCCCAGTCCTTGTGGTTTGCGGCTACGTATTTTTTCAAAATACTCACCACTGTCCTGTTTGCTCTCTCAACCTGGCCTGAAGCCTGTGGATGGTAGCCAATATGGAAGTTGGCTTTCACGCCTAGCGTCTTCCACAGTTCTTTCATTACTTCACCTGTGAAGTGTGTACCTTGGTCTGAGTTCACCCTGAGGGGAAGTCCAAACCTTGAGAATACATGATTCATTAATAACATAGCAGTGGTTTGTGCTGTGTCATTAGGGGCTGGTAGACATTCTACCCATTTGGTAAACGCGCAGGTTACCGTGAGAAAATATTTATTTCCTCTAGAGGTCTTAGTGAGTGGTCCGACCCAGTCAATCTGGAGGTCCGACCATGGAAATGCAATGCCTCTACTATGCAGTGGTGCTCTGTGGAGTGGTCTGGGTGGCTGAAACTGGCCACAGACCAGGCACCCTTTTATGTAGTCTTTGACATCCTTCTTCATTCCAGGCCAATAAGCAATCTGTTTTAATGCTTTCAGCGTGGCATTGTCACACTTCTGTCCTGCGGACGGAAGGTCATGTGCATGAACTAACATCACCCCCCTGTGGTCATGGGGGACCACGAACACGGGTGAGGACGTCCGTCCATGAGCAAAAGTTAGGATGCCCTTAAGTAGTTTTAGCTGTTTGCGCAGCTGAAAGAGGACTTTAAGGTCTGGATTGGAATCCAGTTCGCCTTTCGATGGAGTGTATTTGTCTGGGTCAGTCAGATACAGTATCATCGAGTTAATTGCAGGATCCAACTTCTGAAGTTGGATGATGTCTGGGTCAGTCAGCATTGGGTGTACAGAAACTGTGTTATCAGCAGGTTTAGCTGCAGCTTGTGCACGTGTGACTGCCTTTACCTCAGTTGTAGATTGTGACGACTGAGTGTTGAGTAGCCAGGAGGGGTCAAAGGACCACGTGGGTCCGTCAACGGCTCCTTCCTTGGCTAGGGAGTCTGCAAGGTCATTGTAGTGCTTGTCATCGCCTGGGACTCTGGAGTGTCCTGGAACTTTCTTCCAGAAGATCTGTAGATCATGTGATGTCACTAAGTGATCACATGTCATGAAAAAGTCTTTGTGTTTTACCACCTTTTTGTTGCTTGTGAGAAACCCGTTCTGTTTCCACAGAGCAAGATGACACAAGAAACTAAGTCAAGCATAGTTAGAGTCAGTGCAGATGACTAGCGTCTGGATGGAGCGTTCCACCGCCATCCGTAGGGCTATAAGGATTGCTGCTATTTCAGCGTACTGAGAAGACTGAGAGCCTAATTTATAGCCAAATGTGACCTGTTCTTGGTCCTGGAGGAGTACTCCTCCAACACCTGCTTTGCAGATTGTCTCGTGGTGGAATGAGCATCCATCCACGTACATTGTTGCCATATCTTTGCAGATATTGCTATCAAAGAAGTGGTGATTTGGGTCCTCAGCAGCTGAGGGTTTGCTCACAACCGGCTGTTGGGTGGCTGGTACATCCTGTGTACATTCTTGGCAGATTGCCAAATCAGTGCCCAAGTGCGACTTCTTATTTTGACCGTAGCGGATGTCTAGGTTAAAACTTTGAAGTGCCATTAGCCATGTTGCAACACGTGAGTTTGTCACCACACCATCTCTGATGCGTTGGCTGTTCAGAAACGTTACTGGCTGGTGTTGTGTCTCAACAATAATCCTCTGTCCACCAATATAGCAGGAGAAATGTTTCACTGCCCACACAGTGGTCAATAGAGCCTTCTCACAGTCTGAATACCGTAATTCAGGGCCTGCCATTGTTTTGCTGGCGTAGGCCACAACACGCCTGTCTTTGTCGTGTATTTGGTACAGACCTGCACTCATGCAGTAAGTTGAGAAGCCCACTTCCAAGTAGAACTCTTTGTTGTAGTCTGG
>NW_023627961.1:0-2368 GCF_014905685.2 Nematolebias whitei | reverse complement strand
TCAGCTTCAACAGCAAGAAGAAAATCAGAAATATTAGGATGATGAGCTGGCACAGCTGCAGCTGTTCAGAGTCATTGATTATTACAGATGTTACTGATGATGCTCAGCTACATGAGAACGGCTCTGATTCCATTCGAACCAAGATTTAATTTACTGGCAGGACAATCCCATGTCCATTTCTCTCATTAAGAATCAGAAGAATCAGAATAAACTTTATTGGCATTGCACCAAGATACAACGCGAATATGTACATACAGTCGTCCGAAGATGGGCGGAGTGCACGAAGCTGCGGCTAAAATAATTAGCGCAGCCTTCTTATTCTTATTCAGAATAATATTTTGCTTAGATAAGAAAAGGAAAGAAAACATGAGGAGAGACGGTATTGTAGTGAACTAAGCCTCCGGTCAAACCTGCCTCTGAAGACCTTCATGGGACAGGAACTGTTATTTCATTGATTTGAATCCAGAAATACAAATTAGCTCGTCCAGAGACTTTCTAGTTGTATCCTGAAGTAATCAAGTGAAAGAACACTCTCTTGTCATATTATCATTACTATTTTACAATGTCTTGATAATCAAAAGTTAACTCATTTTAAATCAACTGTGAAACAGTATAAATGATTTTTAATCCTCATTCAAAGTAGAAATCAAGTTAAATGTCTGTTACAAAGTAATTATGCATTTTTGATTTTCTGTCTGAAATGAGAAGTAGTGATGTCGGTCAAAAGTCGGAGACAGTCAAAAACAAGTTGTTAGAACGGGCTGTATTGTTTTTAAAACTCTCAGACAGTAAATAAGAAACTGGCACCTGCAGTATCTGTCTGTTCCAAAACATTTCTCTGTCTGTTCCTAAACATTCCTGCTGTTTTTCTGACTTGTAGTGACCCTCTGACGTCACTAAAACCACACCCCTGTTGGTTCTTTCAACCAATCAGGACTTCCCAAAAGGGACCGGAAGCAGAACTCTTTAAAAAGTCGACACTTCCTAGTTCCAGTCAGAACAGAAAAGTTCAGAAAGAACAGAAGGTCAGAAAGATCAGAAAGTTCTGGTTGGGAGTTCTTCCGAGTCTAGTTGGGATCATGGAACCTTCCACATCTGAGTGGAACCTCTGACGGGTTCACAGCTCATGTGAGTCCACCCGGGAGGGGAGCGTGTTGTTGAACGAAGTACCGTCACTACTTCGGACGATTCTCAGCCATCCTACGGAGATGCTGAAATGGTAGCGTTGAAATGGAACTCCGTACCGGAGCTGACTCATCTTCTGCAAAGGTAACGAGTCCCTTCACTACCGAGTGTACCGAGGTGAGCTGGGTCGGATGGAGGGTGCCATTCCTCATCAACACACTTTCCCTCATCCATTTTCTCATTTAAACTCCTTCATTTCCCATCTTTAAACTCCTATCTTGCCAGTAATTAATCCAGATATCTTCAGAAATGTCTGTTTGTTTCAAGCTGCAAGTGAGGAATCATGGCCGTATGATTTCTCATTGCAAAGCTCATTAATTAAGCTGTGTTATTGTAATCAATTTGCCAATCAATGTGTAAATGTGTGATGCATTTTAAATCATTTTTAAATAAACGACCCACTGTTGTTGGTGGGTCAGAAATTTAAACACGTCTTTGTCCACATTTAATCTTCAAGGCACGATATGACTTAGTCCAGAAAAATGAAAGAATCCGTTTAAATTAAGTATAATATCAGACAGCATATTATCCTTTACAGTATAAAAAAAGATCTCTCACACCGTGTCCTAGACAGAGCACAATTTGAGGCATAAAAAAAACCTACCACAGCAAAGCAACATAAACAGACGTTATACATTTACATATAGGCGGTGAAAACATTGAATTTTTAAGGGAAAGTTGTAGCATAGTCCAGAGCCCCCCCTCAGCCATTGTCCAGATAAGAGGTGACGTTCATCTTCAGCTCAGTTGAGGTTCTGTTACATGTCCACGGCCTTGGGGAAGGGAGGGGTGAGGAGACAGTCAAAGCATCTTTGTTGTTTTCAAAACATTCCAGGAGGAGTTGAGATAAGTCCGGCATCAAGGCCACAGTTTGGGTCAGGCAGAACTCGTAATTGTTGTTTCTGCCTTTAAAGTCTCGCTGGTACATGTTCTCTGATGGAAACTCCAAAACAGCCAAAATGATCCTTTACTCCAAAAGTCAAGCTCACCACTTCTCCAGATTATTCCCACCATTCATGAGTGCTGCCAGGGAATCACAGTCCTGATCCAGCTGCTCCAATTCCCTGTCACAGCTCCACATTCAGTCTGAGCACTGTCAAGCTTCAACACCTCCACACGAATTTGTAGACAACCAAATTCCACCAACCCAAACAGTAGAATCTAGTCGTCATCATGAATCCAA
>NW_023627960.1:0-2369 GCF_014905685.2 Nematolebias whitei | reverse complement strand
TTCCGGTTCACTTTTGGGAGTATCCCCATTGGTCAGAAACAACCAGAATCAACTAAACAACGTTTCAACACCGACAAGAGTAGTGACTAAGCATCTAGAAACATCGTTTCACTGCTCCTCCTCACCCTGGTTGTCAGTTTCAGTCACGTTGTCCCGTGTGAGTGGCTTCTTTGCAGACCCGCTTACGCGAGGCATAATCATATCGAGGTGCGCTGCATGGCGATCCACGTCGACTCGGAGTGACGTTTGGCCCCGGAACAGGGATGCGAGTATCCCACACAATACGAGGGTTATCGTCATTAGCAGGGCTATGATTAATGTGTCCGCGCTTGACCACGCATAGGTAATTGGTTGGATCGGGTTCTTAGTTGTGGACCTGAGGGACTTGAGAACTCGGTTTATTGGTTCCACGTCGACGACTTGGGTGCCTTCAAAACGGATCCTTCCCAGAGTCTCTGGATCTATGTCTATAGACATATTTCCCAGGTACTCTGAGTCATCCAGAGTCGCGTCCCATCGTTCCGGATCGAGGTGATAGAGTGTCAAATCACCAATGTGTATGGTTGTTCCCTGGGGAACACTGATCCACATCGTTTTGTCCGGTAACGCCAAAGGTCTATTTGCCCCGGGTTGATCGTAGGCTATGATCGCCTGTCTTTGAGGAGCGTTCACTAGCCAACGAGAGCCAATTATTTCCGCTTTTGCATCTTTAGCCAGGTGTCGAGGCGTTACGGTCGTTGAGCACTTAGAATTTTCCGGAATAGGTGTTAACCCGCATATGCCCGCGGTTTTATTCCACATAAACGGTTTGCTCGGGCACAGATAGTGTATCTCCCGAGTGAGAACACACATCTGCAGGTTTGGAGCTAGGTAAACTGAGGGGTTGTCGTCGTGGTACGCAACCATCCTTGGTGTGTCAATTTGAACATGGTTTTCGCCGTGCCAATTGCCAACATTTACGACGTCCCTGAGTCTATATATGCCGTTTGAGGGAATTATCGGTAGGTTGATAATGAACGCCATTTCAAATGTTTTGTGATTGACGTAGATTGGGATTGCGCTACCGAGAGTGTAAGCCAGGTGTGCCTGTGTTTGCGTAACTTTTTCGTGCGTAGCGGAGCTGAGGATGTCGTTCACCATCTGTAGAGAGACTAGATACGGTGGGATCCTACCGGTGGCTAGTGTATCTACCGACGAACTGATATCTCTAAGCATGTCAGCAAAAATCCTATCCATTAGGTGTGCGACAGCGTAATCCGCTTCAACCTTAAGGGCTAACTCATTTACCGCTATTACGAGGGCTTTGATTTCTTGGGTGTGAGTATTCAGCACTAGAACAGTATCCTTTACGGTTTTAGTCACCTGTGTCAATTGTGTTAGTTGAAGGTTCATTTGCGCTCGGATCTTTGGGACCTCGCTCTCTACTTCATACACATGTTGTTTTAGGGACGTTATACTGACAGTGTTGTATGCGGACAACCCTAGGCTGAACAGTGATCCTAGTGACGATGCAGCAAGCAGAAGTCCGCCGAGGCCGCGCTTTTGCCTTGTACTTATTCCGCCCAACTCTTGTTGAGTGTAAGTAAATTTATGTAGTTGTTTTAGGATGTGTTGGATCTCTGCTTTAGCACCCTCTAGGGATACTGTGTACCATGGCTTGTTTAACCACTCATTTTTAATGTTAATGTGTTGTTGGACCACGGTTTGGGGGTCGAAGCGGACGAAGACCTTTCGAGTGTATAGGCGGCAATCTGTGATGAGCAGTCCCTGCTGGTCCCGCAGAGCGATGCCCGAGGTGGGCCCAAGGGTTACGATCTCGGCTTGCTCTTCTTGGGTGGCACCCAAGAGGGTGAAGATTACCAGTAGTGGTATCATCATTGTCCTATGGAAACACAAAGAGATAGGTCTTAGCTTCGTAATGGTCAAGGGTAGGTCCTGTGAATTTAAACTATGGTTAAGTTTCTTATCCATTAGTCATCTTCTGCTTGGATGACCCTTATTCCCACGAGGTCAGATTTTGTGAGATCTTTGTCTCCTGAGGAGTTATTGCACGCCTTGTGTTGTTTAACCTGGTTACGATGTACCCATTTAACAGTTGGCTCTTTTTGGCCTTTACTGATTTTTATCTGGTAGATAATTGGAGACACTTTGTCGATTATCAGATGGGGTCCAGTCCATCTGGGCATCAGCTTACGGGCGAGAGTTCCGGTCCCAGACTCTCTTCTCCCAGTTTTGGGTGCAAACGTGTAGTACCAGACCCTGTCTCCCACTTGGAGTTCCTCGTGAGAGGCCTTTTGGTCGTAGTACGCTTTGCGTCCTTCAGCTGATTTTTCCAGGTTTTTCTGTGCGAAAGCAAAAGTGTTCTTAAG
>NW_023627959.1:0-2370 GCF_014905685.2 Nematolebias whitei | reverse complement strand
ACTTCCTTACCGGAAGACCACAGGCAGTACGGGTTGGCAGCAACACATCCAGCATCATCACTCTGAACACGGGGGCCCCACAAGGATGTGTGCTGAGCCCCCTTCTGTTCACTCTACTAACCTACGACTGCTCTCCATCACACCCCTCCAACCTCTTCATCAAGTTTGCGGATGACACGACTGTGGTAGGCCTCATCAGCAACAACGATGAGTCACTCTACAGGAGCGAGGTGAGCCGGCTGGTCTCCTGGTGCAAACACAACAATCTCTTGCTGAACACAGAGAAGACCAAGGAGATTGTTGTGGACTTCAGGAGAACTCAGACAAAACATGCTCCACTATCCATCAACGGTGTTGCTGTGGAAAGGGTGAGCAGCACCAAGTTCCTGGGTGTGCACATCTCTGAGGACCTCTCCTGGACCATCAACACAGCAGCAGTGGCCAAAAAGGCTCACCAACGGCTCTACTTCCTCCGCAAGCTGAGAAGAGCGAGAGCCCCCACCCCCATCATGACAACCTTCTACAGGGGGGCCATCGAGAGCATCCTGATGAGCTGCTCCACTGTGTGGTACGGGGCCTGCACAGCATCCTGCCGCAAATCCCTCCAGCGGATCGTGAGGACAGCTGAGAAGATCATTGGCACCTCTCTCCCCTGCCTTCAGGACCTCCACAGCTCTCGCCTCAGAAGTAAAGCCCTCTGCTGGGTGGGAGCTCTTGACCACCCGCTACACTGCTTCTTCAACCTGCTGCCATTAGGGCGGAGACTGCGTAGCCTCAGTTCTAGGACCAGCAGACTGTGGAACAGCTCCGTCCATCAGGCCGTGAGGATGCTGAACTCTCTGCCTGCCCCCCCTCAGCACCCTCTCCCACTTCTGCCACCCTGCACACACTAACTCAGCTTCCTGACTCCCCCCCCTCACCCCCCCCTTCAAAACTGCTCTGGGACATTTATTTATTTTTATGAATAGTTTATGAATCGGTCACTTTAACAGCCTACAAGCTCACTCTACTGTTTATTGCATTATATTTTGCACTACTGTTATGACCAACTCGTCCTGTTTATTCTTTATTCTGGTAATTCTGGTATTGTCATTTCCACTTAATCACCTCATCAGTACATAACTGTGACTCTATATAGAACCGGTATGCACACCTTCACTTTACTAAGTTTCTCAGGTTTATACTTTATATTGCACTATTGTTTACTCTGGCCTTGCACATCCATTATCTACCTCTCATCATGTTATTGTCTTCAGTCAGCGTCCCTTTGTCTCCTGTTAGTCACTATTGAGCACGTTGCATCAGAGGTCCTGCTGCTGTTCACTTTTATATTTTTTATATATATATTTTTTTTTTATATAACTAGTTGTGTTAGTTTATTTTTGCTAATGTTGTTGTTTGCTGCAATTTGAGTAGGACTGTAACGCAATTTCAATTTCTATGTATGTCCTGTACATATGCAGAATTGACAATAAAAATCAATCAATCATTTAGATGAGTCGTGTTGAACACAAGTAAAAATGTCTAGTGGTGATGATTTTATTTCTCTATAAACACAAATAGTGCAGATCTGACGCTCTGTATTAAAGTGTATTAAAGTTAAAATGTCTCTAAAATCCACAGATGAATTTACACAAACTTGGTGAGAAACATGTTTTAAATGTGTGGAATCAAAGCAAATCCAGGTGAAATGTTGCTTTTTTGTTCACTAGTGAACACCTTTTTTTACGTGCGCAAACGTACACGCGCGCACACACCTACACACATCGTTGTGTCACCCCCACATTACGGATGCTTCTGATGCCCTTGCTCTCGGCGATTAAGAAACAAAACAAAAAAAGCACGACCTGTATAACGCCCCACACAATACCAGTTTATTTATTTGTTTGAGGTTTTACATTTATTTATTTACCACGAGCTGTTGATTAAAATGAAAGTTACAACCGTGACACGATTATGTGGACCATAGGTGTCACAACCATTATATGTGAAGGGGACAAGCCCCCCCCCCCCCATTAAAAAACGTTAATTTGGACCAACCCCCCTCCACACACACACACACACTTTTACTATGAAACATTAGTTCAGGCGGCGCAGTTTCTCTTTCTTCGTGAACAAATCCATTCCACTTGATTATTAGGAGAATACTCAATCTAATAAAACTCCACTCCAGGTTTTCCAGGTTACCTCCAGGTTTTCCAGGTTACCTCCATCTCTACACACAGAGCAGAAACTGTGCAGCTGCTGAGTCTACTGCTTCGGTAGAAAACGCGCACAGGTGGAGGAGGTGGAGACACCTCTGTGTTGCTCACTCTCCAGTTTAGCAGCTTAGTGCGGGCAGTTGTTGACCAGGGGGTTGATCATCAACAT
>NW_023627958.1:0-2370 GCF_014905685.2 Nematolebias whitei | reverse complement strand
ATCACAGTGAATGCCTAATTTAATTGTGAAGTGCAACTCATCTATACCATTCCTTTCAGTTGCCTCTTTTAGGTTTCGCAAATCCATAAAAATTAAATTTAAAAAAATGTTCGTTTGTGCAAAAACATGGATTTTTACAAAGAAAATCCCAGTTTAATATACCAATGTTCTTAATTTAGTTATACATTTTCAGGTAATTGGCAAAGAAAAAGGATTTAAATAATGCATTACAAATCACTAAAACAAAAAAGCCATGCTAACTTTTTAAAGAAACCAGTGCAATATTTTAATGACAACTTTAAGTCCATTTTTTTTTTTTTAGCATTTTGAAAGAGATTAATTCTGTTGAAGCTCAACATGTTTGTTTCTAGGAAGTGCAGGTTGTGATATTATCAGTGTGTAGCTGATGCCTCCTGAGGTATTGGGATTAAAAAAAAATCTTGTTTTATATTTAGTGAGACTGATACACTGATAAAAGCTGGAGCCACTAACCGAAACCTCAAAAACCTAAAAAAAAAAAAAACCTGATGATGACGTGTTTAGCCAACCCTGATGAATTGTGCAACTGCAGAAAAATATTAGGTCATTTCTGGGTAAAGGAGGATGTTTGACTTTTCTTTAATGCAAATAATAATACTGAAGGGTGCAGGACTGCAAATTCCAAAGACGTTAATAGTGATCCTCCTCAAGTTTCCTACTTAAGACTTTCAAAACTGTGGGAATTTCTTCCACTGACATACAGTACAGTCATCTCAATATACTACAAGAAACAACAAGCACAACACATTTTTTAAATATATTTAGAGAAATGTAACCATCATTTAAATGTTTTTCCTTTTCTGGTAAAAAAAAAAAAAAAGGCTTCAATTATTGAGACCTGGACAGCTGCCCAGTTTTAGAAGGTTGTTGCGACCCCGCTGGGTTATTCCTGGTATCTATCAGCTGTGGCCGACATATTAAGCATTCAAACTATTTAAGAGACAGAATTATATCAGAATGAACAACAATTAACAGCTTTCTCTAAAGATGAGGGCTGAATGCTGTATTTAGTCACAGTTAATCATTTTCTTCAAGTAACACAAGTGGTAGAGTAGCTTCTTTTTTATGCACAGCTCCTTAAAAAAGAGAAAACTTTCTTGGTAAAGTAAATCATAAGGGAGGACAGAAGAAAACAAGTGAACCCACCCACAGTCTGTCCTACAGAGCATGTCTAAGCCCATCGATCACTGTCTACGCACTGGGAAGTAAGAGCTGTAAAACTAAGCTGAACTCTCCTGTCTCCTCAGCTCTCCCCTCCCCCCTTTATAACTTTAGTTTAAGCTCTTCAGAAAGAAAAAAGGGGGGGTGGCTAGAAGCATTGCCCTTGATAACAACTGGACTAGACAGTCCTCAGGAACACCAAAGTAGCTTTGAACCAGGCCACAATTGCATGCTGCATATCAGAGCGTTAGCATCATTGCTGTCTGAGCAATATAACGCAAATGGCAAGGTGCATGATGTAACCACCATGTTCTGGTGTTTGTTCATTAGATCACAATGTTCCAAGTCAAACAAAGCTCAAATCTAAGCAGAAAACAGAACATGCATTAAGGTTAGAAGAAATGTGTAATTCGACGACAACAAAAATTCAGGGAGAAACACTTAAATTACTGGAATGATTTACGGGAATAGTGCAGTCATCTTTGGCATGATGTTCGGTCTAATAGTTATCAATTGCTACTAGTTAGACATCAGTCAGAGCAAAGAGCATGCGAAAATAGGCAAAAGTCTTCATTCAGGCTATGCTAACATTTATCCAAATGAGTGACAACGTTTTATCATTTTTCAGGTTTATAAGACATCTTTTACTAAAAATGACATACAGGTAGGGAAAAATGAAACATTCTCTAACATTAAACCTCTACAACGCACGTCACTACACATCTTTAAGATGTATGTATATGATAATAGATTGTATGTATGTAGATGATAATATATTGTATATATGTAGATGATAATATATTGTATATATGTAGATGATATGTAGATGTAGATCAGAGACTCTACTTCCTTAGACGGCTGAGACGAGCTGGTCTGGGAAGCTCAGTCCTCACCTCCTTCTACAGGTGTGCAGTGGAGAGCATCCTGTGCTCCAGCATCAACGTGTAGCATGGAGGCTGCACAGCTGCAGAAAGAAGAGCTCTGAAGAATGGTGAAGGCTGCACAGAAGTCTGTTGGAGTCAGTCTCCCCATCACAGACATCTACACCTCTAGATGCAGGAAGAGGGCCACCTGCATCATGAAGGACCCCACTCACCCAGCACACACACTTTTTGTCCCGTCCCCTCAGGAAGGAGGTTGAGGAGCATTAAGTGTAGAACCACTAGGCTG
>NW_023627957.1:0-2370 GCF_014905685.2 Nematolebias whitei | reverse complement strand
TTAATACCACTAGGGCGTGTCCCATAACAATGTGTGCTGTTTTTTAATTAATTTAGCAATCTGTGCTGCGTGTTGTGCGCATGGGGGGTGCCGTTTTTCCATATTTTCCATCATTGTCGATAAGAACTGTAGTACCTTTCTTTCACCCCCTTTTTTCTGAAACAAAACCCCATTTATGGCTAGTTTTGTTACAGAAATATCTAAAAAGAAGGGTAGGTTGTAATCAGGTAATGTCAGTTCTGCTACAGATGACATGTTTGAGTTTTATGAAGGCTTCTTCAGCTTCTTGTGTCCATATTAGAATGTTGTTCAAGGTTTTCATGCCTTGCTCTTTGACCAAATCCCTCAGGGGTTGTGTCAAATCTGTGTATTTAGGAATATACCCTCTGCTGTACCCTGTTAGGCCCAAAAAGGAAAGCATGTCTTTTACACGCGTCGGTTTGGGCTGTGTCAAGATACTCTGTTTAAGAGTTTTGGACATGCCAGTGGTTACTGCAGAGATTATTCATCCCAGGAAGGAGACCTGTTTTCTGCCAATCTGTAATTTATTTTTTACTAACCTTAAAGCCATTTTTATGTAGATATTACAACATCAACCTAGTTGCTTCTATGCAAGTGTCAGGCGTGGGTGCTGCCAACAACAGATCATCCACATATTGAATCAGTCTGGTGTCTCTGGGGAGAGGGCAAGACTGCAGTACATCTTTTAACACCTGATTAAAGATACCTGGAGACAGAGCAAATCCTTGTGGGAGTCGAGTGTAGCGCCACTGCTGTCCTTTATATGTAAATGAGAATAAATCTCTGTAGTTTTATACCAGTGGTGTGTAGGGTCCAGAGATGAGATAGAGACATAAGGATTTGGAACAGGTACTGTGGGTGTTTTTAATATTGCATTAATGGCTCGTAGATCGTGTGCCATTTGATATTTACCGGTTCTTTTTTCTCTACAGGCAAAATGGGTGTGTTCCACTCAGACTGCAAGGGTTCTAAAACTCCTCTGCAATTCTTTCTTCTGCTTGTTGTTTATGTGGATATTGTGGGACCCAAATGGGTGTATCTGTGTTTACCTGAAAGGTGATTGGGCTGCACTGTGTCTTCCCCACGTCCGTGGGGGAGATGACCCATCATCCTTTAGGTATGGAGGCCAACATTGCTGCAGCAGAATGATGATCAGTCTTCCCACTCCCATGGTCACGAGCCAACAACTCGTGTTCCAGCATCACCTGTTTTTCTGTGTGAGAGGAGATTCTGTATGTGTCACAAGAATTTGAAAAGCACAGACCTGGTACTGAGGTGGGAACCCAGTCCGTAGCTGCCAGGGAACGTTTAACCATTCCTCCCAGCTCCTTTGCTTCGTGCTCAACATGGAGAGAGACATGTGAGGCACAGCTTCATCACTCATTTGATACCACAGTAATTGTTCATGAGTTAACTCCACCGCGATTGCCACCCCAGCCAGGGCCACATAAATGTTTTACCATGCCATACCAATTTATTTATAAAGCACTTTAAACAGTGACAAAGCACACCAAAGTGCTGTACAGGGACAAACAGAACAAGCACACAGCAACAGATTACATAACAGGACACCAAAAAGTAGAAAAGTAGAAACCAACAAAAACAAAAATGGATAACAACAACAACCGCAACATGATCAACACGGTGTGATGCACACATACTCAGCACAGATCACACAGTGCTGAAAGCCAGGGAATAAAAGTGTGTTTTTAAGCGAGATTTAAAAACTGTGAGGGAGGGGGCCTGTCTAACGAGCAGAGGTAACTCATTCCAAAGTCTTGGGCCTGCTACAGAGAAGGCCCTGTCACCTCTGCGCTTGAGACTGGTTCCTGGGACTGTTAGGAACAACTGGTCTGCTGATCTGAGAGAACATGGTGGGACATACGGCTGGAGCAGATCAGTAAGATAGGAGGGGGCAGAGCTGTTTAGTGATTTATAGACATACAAGAGTATTTTGAATTTGATTCGAAGGTGAACCAGAAGCCAGTGTAGGGAGGCCAAAACAGGTGTAATGTGCTCTCTTTTGCTTGTACTGGTCAAAAACCGGGCTGCTGCATTTTGGACCAGTTAAAGTCTAGCTATGGAGGTCTGACTGATACCAAAAAGGAGTGAGTTGCAATAGTTGAGCCTTGCTGTAACGAATGCATGAATTACTGTCTCCAGGTTATTTTTGGACAATATGGGCTTCAGCTTAGACAGTCGCCTCAGCTGGAAAAAGCAGGATTTAACAATCATATTTACATGATTGTTGAGTTTCAGAGAAGGGTCAAGTATCACTCCTAGATTAGTGACTCTTTGTTTCACTAACGGTGACAGAACGGATAGGTCGATGCAGTGGTTGGTGATTGT
>NW_023627956.1:1207-2370 GCF_014905685.2 Nematolebias whitei | reverse complement strand
CACAAATCCTAACAGTACGACCCGACCAGAACAGAACCCAGCGGGCAGGGTTCTCACTCGGCAACACTCACCCATTTTTGTTTTTTCCCTCCTCGTGCCGTTATGGACGAGCTCCTCTCCGTCTCTGTCCATTCACCGTCCCGCCGCCGCCGCGGTGGACGGTTCCGGAGGCAGTCTGCGGCGGCCGGCCCGGTCTCTTCTGCCGAGCAGAACTTCAGAGCTGGTTCCGGTGTTTTCGTGGGAGCGGGGTCCGTCGCTTCACCTCCCAGGTTTCCGGTGGGGGCGAGATCCAGCGTCCCGCGGGAGCTCCGGTCCACTCCTGTTCGTTTCGGTGAGTCCGGTCCGGTTGACGTTACAGGGGCGGGTTCCGTCGCCTCACCTTCCAGGTTCCTGGTGGGGGCGGAATCCGGCCTCTCACCGCTACTCCGCGCTGCGGCTGTTCGACCCAGCCCGGCCGTACCTCCGGAGAGTATTCAGTGTGACTCCGTGGGGGCGTGTCCCGCCGCCTCACCTCCCAGGTTTCCGGTGGGGGCGGCACCCGTCACCACATCCACTCATTCACACTTTCCCTTTTTTCATTCATTTTCCCCTGAAAATATTTTTCAGGTTAATCAAGCCCTTTTTGAACAATTTAATTCAGTTAAAAATAACCCATCCTCCTTTGATTTAGTTTTGACCCAGATGGAGGATTTTTTACTTTCTATCCCAGGCCTTTCTTTGCTCCCAGAGTATGATTTTTTGTTATCTCAATTAAAGACTCTAAAGACTCCTAGTTCATCCATTCCTGAGGTGGACCCCACGCTGCACGCAGCCTCTGAGGTGGGTCCTCATCTCTCCAATTCTCCAGAGGGGTCGACGCTCTCCAATTCTCCAGAGGGGTCGACGCTCTCCAATTCTCCAGAGGGGTCGACGCTCTCCAATTCTCCAGAGGGGTCGACGTCCTCCAAGTCGTCTGCTGCAGAGCCACAGGCCTCCAAGTCATCTGCTGCAGAGCCACAGGCCTCCAAGTCGTCTGCTGCAGAGCCACAGGCCTCCAAGTCGTCTGCTGCAGCCCCCCAGGCTCCCACGCCGTCTCCTGCAGCCCCCCAGGCTTCCACGCCACCCGCTGCAGCCCAACAGGCTTCCACGCCGCCCGCTGCAGCCCAACAGGCTTCCACGCCGCC
>NW_023627956.1:599-1107 GCF_014905685.2 Nematolebias whitei | reverse complement strand
TGACCGTCCAAATTCCTCGTGTTTTGTTTTTCTCTGGCTCCTCGTGTTTTGTTTTTCTCTGGCTCCTCGTGTTTTGTTTTTCTCTGATTCCTCGTGTTTTGTTTTTCTCTGGTTCCTCGTGTTTTGTTTTTCTCTGGTTCCTCGTGTTTTGTTTTTCTCTGGTTCCTCGTGTTTTGTTTTCTCTGGCTCCTCGTGTTTTGTTTTCTCTGGCTCCCTTTTCTCTGGCTCCCTTTTCTCTGGCTCCCTGTTTTCTGGCTCCCTTTTCTCTGGCTCCCTGTTTTCTGGCTCCTCGTGTCCCTGTTTTCTGGCTCCTCGTGTCCTTGTTTTCTGTCTCCTCGTGTCCCTGTTTTCTGGCTCCTCGTGTCCCTGTTTTCTGGCTCCTCGTGTTTTGTTCTCTCTGATCCTCGGTCCCTCCACATTTGCAGTGCCACCCTCCACCCGCCCTAGTCCTTCGGGTGGGGGGTTTTTTGGGGACGCCTGGAGGCGTCTTTGGGGGGGGGGGGGGGGG
>NW_023627956.1:0-499 GCF_014905685.2 Nematolebias whitei | reverse complement strand
CCTCGTGCTTCCTCATTAGTTTCCATTGTTGCCACCTGTGTCTCGTCCCAGCTGTTTGTCATGATGTCTCATCTTCTCCCAGTATTTAAGCCATCCTATTCTGTCTTGTCCTTTGTCGGGACGTCTTCGTTGGTACTCTCCCTTGGGTCTCCTGAGTCTTGTCCTGAGTCTTGCACTGAGTCTTTCCCTGAGTCTTCCTGGTCCCTCGAGTTCCCCGTGTCTCTCTTGTCTACTGAGTTCCCCGTGCCTAGTTCATGTAAGTTTTGCTGCTCCGTCAGCTTGTTTATTTTGTACTTTTATTTACCATTAAAATCCTTTTTTTGTATATCTGCCGAGTTGAGTCCCTGTTCTGCACTCTGGGTTCGCTCCTAACCGCAAACCATGACATGGCAAGGTTGAAAATATTACTTAAGACACATTTGCAAGCTTGAGAATATACCATAAAGTCACAATCGCAAACTTGAAAACATCCCTTCAGACACATTTGCAAGCTTGAATA
>NW_023627955.1:0-2371 GCF_014905685.2 Nematolebias whitei | reverse complement strand
TAGAGAAAAATCAGCAAACGCAAGCGTGGGGGCACTTACAAGCTTGGTCTTGAGCTCCTGGAAGCTCCTTTCACAGTCCTTCGACCAAACTTCTCCCAACAGTCGCCCTCGTCCTCTGCACGTCTTCGACCCAGCAAGTTCTGCCACAAGACGATGAAGGGGACCAGCTAATTTAGAAAAATTTTCTACAAACCTCCTATAATAATTGGCGAACCCCAGGAACGATCGCAGCTCTGAGACAGTGGTGGGGTGGGGCCAGTCTGACACTGCTGCAATCTTGCCTGGGTCTGTGGACACACCCTCCTCCGAGATGAGATGTCCCAGATATTGCACCTGCTTTTGAAAGAAATCACATTTTTCCAACTTGACTTTCAATCCTTCTTGTTTAAGGCGACTTAGAACCCCCCCTCCAACCGTGTCAAGTGCTCATCAACACTGGAAGAGAACACAACAATATCATCCAGGTATAACAAGAGTGCCTGACCATGTTGAGCCCCGAACATCCTCTCCATCAAACGCTGAAAAGTTCCTGGTGCATTGCACAGTCCAAATGGCATGCGGTTGAATTCGAAAAGTCCAAACGGGGTGCAGAAAGCCGTTTTTGGCCTATCGATCTCTGCAACCGGGACCTGGTTATATCCACAAGCAAGGTCCATCGTTGTGAACCAGCGGGCGCCTGACATGGAGTCTAGCGTCTCTTCTATCCGGGGCAGTGGAAAAGCGTCCTTCCTGGTCTTTTTATTAAGCTGCCTGTAGTCTACACAAAGGCGAAGGCTGCCATCCTTCTTTCTGACGAGGACGATTGGGGATGCATAAGGGCTACTGCTCTCTCGAATTACCCGGGTTGCCAGCAGCTGATTAATATGAGATTTAACTGCCTCATATTCCGATGGAGGGATACGCCGATACCGCTGTCGCACTGGAACATCATCTAACAAAGGGATGCTATGCTCAATTAAATTGGTAACACCAAGATCACCTTCAAAAGCAGAAAATACAGACTCATACTTTAACAACAATGCTCTCACTTTAAGCTGCTCTATTCCATCCAGCATAGAGAGGTCAAGGGATGCTATCTTCTCACCAACAGGACCAGTCTGAACCGTATGGGACCTGACTGCAGCAACAATTTGCTCCTGTACACAAGGGACTTCCTGCAACTCTGATGGTAAGCTAACCACTTGTACGGGAGACAGAATACCTAGAGAGCAACGGGGTTTGAGTGTGACCGTATACACCCCTACATTCACCACAGGAACATAAACCGTACCCTGCAAAACATGCAAGAGAGAAGGAGACACTAACAAACCCTCAGGTAAGCCAATCTTAGCATTTAAGGGCTCAATCAAGACAGCCCCACCCGATGCCAACATAGCAGAACAGGTAGCCGGTACAAATTTAGTAGTGCCGGCAGGAACTGCCACAGGCCTCTTACCACGAAGCTTTGCAACACTAGTCTGAAAAGGGTGTTTCTGAAACTCAGCCTGCTGACATAACTGGAAGGCAGGAAGCCAGGAAGTGGAAGCCCCTAAAACTGAAGGGAGTTCAAACAAACCAGGGCCACACTGGTCAAACAGCTGGAGATAGCATGCCTTGATGACATTCATCCCAATTATGCCTGGTATCTGAGGTACACTGGCCTGGCCTGGGGGGTCTTTAACAACCAAGAACCCTCTTCTTGGAATTACCACCCCACACACCTCAATATCTGGCTCCAGATAACCCAAGTAAAGAATACTTAAACCATTGGCAGCTCTCAACTCTAACCAATGGCATGCCTTTAACTTATCTGGAAAATGTTTCATGAAAAAGCTCTCCGAAATGGTGGAAACCATAGAACCTGTATCAAGGACACACTGGTCTGGAACTCCAGATAATTTCACAGTGACTTGGGGACAAGGCGCAATTAAACACTCCTTCCCCTCCTCATCTACAGGGAGACCCACGGAGCCGGAACTACCCCCTCCTAATGTCTGGCTCCTAACACTAGGGGGAGTTAGTTTTCCAACAGCTGAGGGCTAGTGGTGACTTGAACCTGAGGAGAGCGACTTAAGCGTGGGGACCTGAGACGGACACGAGCATTACAATACCGAGCAATGTGACCTGGTTGCTGACACCTGTGACAAATCACACCACTAGGACCAGGAGAACTGTCCACAGGGGGTTGTTGCATAGCTGCAAGGGATTGAGTGATCTGATCCAACTGTTCCTGTTGCTTTTGTACAATTGCTGTTAGAGTGGCAATTTGTGAGGCAGTAGGACTAGAGGGGGACTCAATTTGGATAGGGGGTACACCAGCCCGCTGTACGGCACAAAAAGGCACAACACCACTTTTATTTTCCACCCCACCCTCACGCTCCCATGTAATGGC
>NW_023627954.1:0-2372 GCF_014905685.2 Nematolebias whitei | reverse complement strand
ATCAGGGCCATAGTCCAAGCCCCTCAGAGTCCCAGGATTGTATTACCGTTTTCAATAAACACCTTTTTAAAAAAAAAAACATATTCCTAATGAGGTGCAACCACATCTCAAGAGTTTTAACTAGATGAAGCCTATGTGGATTAACAACTGCCTAATGGTTTCTACTGAATATCTTGTACCTGTGGCTGAGTGGATAAGGTGCAAACCAAGGTGTGTAGTTTCATAATCCAGAGGCTGCAGGTTCAAGCCCAGATTGTGTCAGGTAGGGTGTCCAGCATAAAACTTTCAGGTGGGTTTGCTCTTTGTGGCAACCCTTGAAGTTTAAAGAAAAACAACAAAGTCAATATAACATAGTTATTTTACTGATAGTCTTTTTACTTTGTATTTCTGAGCTATATTAGTCTGTAACTATTCCTGTTGCTTTATAGAAGGCTGGTGCAGTGTTTTGTTTTGTAATCTGTATTTTCAGCTTGTCTGAAGGCCTGTGCAGCAAAAGCTGATGCAAATTCAATCAGACAACTTGGGATATCTCAAAAGGTCAGACTTGCATGTTTAATTGAGATTTAGACCTTTTTTTTAAAAGTAAAACTGTAGTTGCAACCTACTTGGCTTTTATAATCATGCAATATTAAGATAATCATACTGTTTTACACATAGAAAAATGTTGCAGTGTTGCCTTTTATTCCGCTTCCTGTTATTCTGTACCATGACTATTTCTCTCTGATTGCCACGACACTTAAAAATGATTCGTTCATGAAG
The DNA here is from genome assembly GCF_014905685.2 of Nematolebias whitei. Taxonomy (NCBI): domain Eukaryota; kingdom Metazoa; phylum Chordata; class Actinopteri; order Cyprinodontiformes; family Rivulidae; genus Nematolebias; species Nematolebias whitei. The sequence goes on along the minus strand of NW_023627954.1, from coordinate 1,613 downwards.
AAAATATTAGTTTAAATAGAGAAACAGTCGAGTAGACTTTATCATTTCAGAAGTTAAGTTTCCTGTCGTTTAGACTTTATTATATGAATATAAATTTTATGTATTATTATATAAAGTTAAATTATATAAAGTTTAAAGCAGACTGCTTGAAATAACTGAAAATACTTGGAATAAAATGTTGCCCACCCTGACGACATTGCGTGAGTCTTATTTTGAAAGGCTCCACCGGAAGTTTAGCTTTCTGTTAGCTTCACGGACTGCCAGAAATTTGAGTTTTGTGCTCTGCCTCTGTCTGAGGGCTGGGTTGTTCTTTCATCCAAGAAGAGAGAAGAAACAAGCGATTTAAATCATGACGAGACAAAGACGATGATTTAACAAGAACAAATGATGATTTAGACGCTCTCGGGACCTGCCATGGCGATAAGGGAGCTCAAAGTTTGTCTTTTAGGGGTGAGTAAAGTGACCGGAACGTTTTTGTTGATCAATTTTTGGGAAAAAAAAAAATTCCTTCAGCGTGAAGCGAACGGAACTAACGAAAACATGTCGACTTTTCCAGCACCTTATCTTAACCAGTTAATTTTTTTAGTTTTACTTCAAAGTTAGTTTTTTTTTTTTTTTTTTTATTTGCGTTTTTCGTAAAACATGTCGATATCTCGTCTGAAAAAAAAAAAAAGAAGAAAATACGGAAGCCTCATCGGTAGGTTTGCGCAGAAGTCCTTTTATATCTCTTTGTTTTACACAGTTTATATCAATTAAAGCAGTTTTCTTTACATTTTGTCCTAAAACAACGTTTTGACTGTTTATCACCCATTACGTCATCCTCCGACCAGCCGCACGCGAGCCGTTAAATTTCCTGCTGCGTCTGCAAAAAGCAGCTCCCCTTTTTATGGTGTCTTTTTTGTTTTTTTACTTAAACCTTTACAGGAATTGTATCCATAAATCGCAAAATAGCATTTTATTAATGATGTAAAATCAAAATGTGAAAGTTTTCGACAGCTGTGTCTGGAACAGACAATTGAGGCCTGAGGGCCAAAAGTGGCCCTTGGATAATCTCCATCAGGGCCCCTTTTCATTATTATTATTATTTTTAAAAGCAACTTTTTAAATAAAGATTGATGCAAAAAGCAGCAATTTATCAACAAGACTTAAGGAAATTTAAATTAAACATCTTACTCAAAAAAAAAAAAAAAAAAAAGTCATTGTGTTTCCAGAACAACTAAGAAACACAAATATATAAAAATGTCTGCTGCGTGGAAGTATTTTACACTAGAAACACCACAAAGCAAGTATCCTGATGCACGCTCAGTAATCCAGGTAGAAAAATCTAAAAAAGTTAAATCTAGTCCTCTGGACATTCAAAAAAAAAAATTGTAGAAACGTTTCGTCTACTACAAAGCAAGACGGGGTGCAATGTCAGCAGATGTTTAAAGCCATTTAATATTTTTTAATTTATTCATTCATTTAAAAGAGACAAAATAAACACAACAAATTCATCAAAAAGAAAACATCGAATGAAAAAAGTGCAGAAAGAAGAAGAAAAAGATCTCCCCCTTATTTAAAAAAAAAACTTTTAAACAAACAATCACTTAAATTAATCACTTTAACATCCACTT
>NW_023627953.1:0-2372 GCF_014905685.2 Nematolebias whitei | reverse complement strand
GAAATGTATGGATGCATTAGGGATGTTTTTACCTACATTATGTATGTAGATTGTAAAGAGGGTGGGTCCTAAGACTGAGCCTTGTGGTACACCATTGTTGACTGTTAAATAACTGGAGGAAGTACCATTATGTTGAACACATTGCCTCCGGTCTGAAAGATAGTTAGAGAACCAACCAATGGTGTGATCTGAGAAACCAATTTCTGAGAGTTTATGACACAAGATGTTATGATCCACAGTGTCAAAAGCTTTAGACAGGTCTAAGAAAAGTGCAGCACAATAATCCTTAGCATCCAGTGCTTCAACAACATCATTAAGAACCTTCAGTGAAGCAGTCGTTGTGCTGTGTTGTTTCCTGAAACCAGATTGATGTGGAGGTAAGATGTTAAATGAGTCCAGGTAATTTTTGATTTGAGAGTTTATCAGTTTTTCTAGAACCTTGGCTAAAATGCAGAGTTTAGAGATTGGTCGATAGTTGTTCAGTGAGGTGGGGTCACCTCACTTCAGCAAAGGAAGACCAAAGGCTGTTTTCCAAGTACCTGGGATGGAGTTTTGTCTTATGGAGAGATTGAAGATGTGGGTCACAGGGACTGTGATGATATGAGCAGCCAGCCTTAAGAAATAAGGTGGAAGTTCATCTGGACCTGCAGATTTTTTAGAGTCAAGATCTTTTAACAGTTTATTGACCTCACTGACTGAGAATGGAGAAAAAGAGAAGGTGTGATTAACTGAGGATTGACTTGTAGGAGGGATTTGAATTGTAGAAGTTTGGTTATTAGGGGAAATGGCTGATTTTCTGTTAGTAACTGTGTCAAATAAAGAACTAGAAGCAACAAAATGTTTGTTGAAACAGTTCAGGATCTTGTGCTTATTTGACACAGGAACAGAGTTAACGAGAAGTTGTGATGGGAGGTCAGATGATTGGGTGGTGCCTGAGAGAGATTTGATGGTTTTCCATTATCTGTTAGGGTCATTTAGATTTTCCGAGGTCTGAGATAAGAAATAGTTGCGTTTTGCTGCTTTGACAGCAGTTGTGCATTTATTCCTCATCTGTCGAAAACTCAACCAATCAGTGTCTGAGTCAGATTTTCTCGCTGTGGCCCAAAGATTATCTCTCCTGTGCAGGAGGTCAGCTAGCTATGGAGTAAACCAGGGGCTGTCTCGTCCCTTTATTCTGAACTGACGAAAAGGAGCATGTTTGTTCACAAAATAAATGAAACTATTATGAAAATAGTTCCAAGCGGAGTTCACGTCATCAATTAACAGAATACGATGCCAGTCAAAGTGAGACAGATCCCAGAGGAATGACTGTTCACAAAAACGTTTCAGATCCCTTTTTTGAATTAATCTGGGCTTAGAAGGTGGAAGTTTAATATCTCTCAAAGCAGCTGTCACACAATGATCACTCAAAAGATCAGCGAATACACCTGTACCAGGGAATTTGTGAGGCATATTAGTTAGAAATAGGTCTAAGATGGAGGATTTTTCAGGACGGTTTTTGTTTAATCTAGTGGGAGAGTCGATCAATTGGGTAAGATTGAGAGACAGGCAACATTCCTTGAATTTATCACAGAGGGGGGTCGACTTACACCAATCAATGTTGAGGTCTCCAGCCAAAAGGATCTCTTTGAATTTTAAATTACCAAGAAATTCCATCAGGGCAGACAGAGCCTCAGGTGTTGCTGAAGGTGGGCGGTAGCAACAGACTACAGTTAAGATCTGGCCTCCATTCAAGGTGATGTTTACAGATAAGGCTTCAAACTGGTTTGGAATTGTTTTAGAAGACACAAGACTAGCAACCAAAGAATCTCTGATGTGAACAGCGATCCCCCCCCCCCCCCCCCCCTTTTTGACGATCACAGCGGTAGATGTTAAATCCATTGATTGCCACGTCATTATTCATTACAGATTTGTTGAGCCAGGTTTCAGAGATAAAGATAACATCTGCCCCAGAAGAACTGATCAGAATTTTCAAAGCATCAAGCTTTCTCAGAAGGCTACGAGCATTTACATGCAGAAAATGAAGCCCTGACACGTTCTTAAAATCATTTGGTGTGCTGTAATTAGTGGGTGGTACAGGGTTAGGCTGAATCCCTGAGAGCAGTAACAACATTATTATCAGACATTTTCTTGAGTTTTTTGTGACTGATGTGTAATTACAGGAGTTAACAGTGTGACAATTAGCCCCCATAATCGAACCATGAGAAACATTAATGAAGACGTGATCATTCAGAACCCAAAAACAGTGAAAGTTGCAGTGATGGGCAGATTCAGGTGTATTAACAAGATTCAGTGACTCCAGATAATCTGAGAACTGAAAATAGAACAATAATATGAATGATGCAGAAAAGTTTCAGACCATAAAACATCAC
>NW_023627952.1:0-2372 GCF_014905685.2 Nematolebias whitei | reverse complement strand
TTTTTTTTTTTTTTTTTAGATTTGAAGAATTAGGCGTATTTTAACTACAGATGGATGTAAAGTTACTCCTACCATCTCACGTGTTACTGAGTGCTTTTCATTTTGCCTTCTTATTGTTAGCCAGAAGTGCTTTTTTTAATTTTACGATGGGCATTAATTATTTTTTTTAACTCACTTTTATTTATTCTCTTTTAAAGAATCAGCCGCTAAAACAAAAGTGAGGAGACGCCACACGCCAGTTTTGCCCACACAAATTAAAGCGTTTACATTTAATGTTTACCACATTAAACACTAGAAAGATGTTATTTTTCCCATATATATGTATATATATACAGAGATATATATAAATCTATAAGCCTACGTACAAAGCAGGGATGTTTTCTGTGTGTAGACAGTGAGGACAGAAACTGCCGCTGCACTGCTTGTGTTCAAAGCTAAAAGTAGAGATCTGTGTAGAATGACGCTCTCATCTCCAGCCAGCAACACCTGAAGTCCAAATGACCGGTCCACAGCAGAACCAGAAACAGGCTTCACATCCATCATCCTGACCTGAATCGTTACCATTCCATCCCCAGTTTTGCAGGAAACGAGCTTCCTGGCCGTCTCGTCGACGTCCCATAAGCCATTTCGTGTGCGCGCACACACACACACACAGGTACAAAAACCAAATATGGCGGCAATAATTACGAGCCAGACAGACGTGGTCCCGCTGAAGGAAGCAGGTTTTTGTTTTTTGTTTTTTTTTTTTTTTTTACCATGCCTCTCGTGGTGGTGCTGTGATGGCTCAGTGTGTGGCGTTTTAAAGAGACCGCGCTCCCCCTCCTGCGCTTCTATCCAACGTGTTTAATGTTTAATGGTGTCTGCTGGTTTGTGCAGTCCAGTTATTGTTTTTTTTTTAATACAGTGTCCAGTTTAATCGTCTCTCATGTCGTCTGTTCAGGTTTTATTGTTCGAGTGAGTAAATCTGTTCACCTGTCTGTGTCTTTATCATCGTCGCCTGATGCCAAACCCCCGATGTCTCCAGCCGGTTAACGAAAAACAAACCGAACAGCGACACGTTCACTGTCTTTGCAGCGTCTTGAACTTGAGCAGTCTGCGTGTCGCCGCATCGTGTAATGTGATGTTTACCTGACGGGATCCTTCCAACTCTTGTTTTTTTTTTCTGCCATGTGTAGTTCTTAGATCTGTTTACATCGTAGTGCAGTAGGTCAGATCTATTCCAATCTGTGGACTTTGCACTTTAAAAACTGGATCACCTAGCGACGAAGGCAGCTTTTACATGAAGAAAACGCCTTACATGTGTCATACCTGACGTTGCATGCTAGAAATGTTGCTGTGCTGTACAATAAATGGATCTTAAACCGGTACAAGACCTGGTTCGGCTCTGATTTGGTCACTTTATTATTTATATGCAAAAACAGTGTACACCACGGCTATTGAACAAAAGTGCTCAGGGGGCCAGAGTTACTGAAAGCCAAGAGCTCAGGGGCCGGACATCCAGCAGTTATTCTCAGGAAGTTTTGTTTTATGATTTAAAATCTAGTTTTATTTAAAAATTAACCCATTGGTGTGCCGAACTGAGCTCACCCGTGGGCCAGATTTGGACCCCGGTCCGCCAGTTGAGTAGCTCTGGTCTACACTAACCCCACCCCCCATGACTTTGTAATAGTTTTGTTTTTAATTGAGATCATTCATGTAGTGAGTCACGTGAGATACGTGTCACTTGTTGTATGACAAATATATGGATATATATTTATGCATACTTTTCACGAGTTCTTCATTTTTCTGACTGTAAATGCCGTGCATTGAATTTAACACAAAATGTAACGAGAGACGTTATTTATCTTTGACCCATCAAATGAATGGAATCATTTATTTTCAGAATCAAAGTTTAACATCAAACATTTACATTAATTTGGCAAAATATGAAAACAATAACAGACAGTTTCACAAATAATGAACTTCAAATCACTCGGCGGTGATTTGAGGACTTTGCTTCAGATATTTCTAAAAATATCTGCACTGATTTATGAGAGAGAAGAGTTTAAGATGAAAGGAGATTATCTTACAGAGGAAATATGTGAGGGAAATTTAATCTGTTTAACCAGAAATTGCACGCTCCGTCCGATCTCAGCTTCTCACGGTACACTTGGTCAAAATAGAACCATCTACCTGTTGATGATGAATCAGCGTCGGAGTAGTTCCTTTCTGACTCGTTTCAGCGTCTCCGTCGAGAACTACCAAACCTTCAGAGAGTCGTGCGTAGTTAGCTCAAAACAGAATTATAATCCCAAAAACCTCTGGATTCTTCATTGCTCTCTTGGACTCTTCATTGCTCTGAAACTTTCAGAACCGGCTGCACTCTCAATCTC
>NW_023627951.1:0-2372 GCF_014905685.2 Nematolebias whitei | reverse complement strand
TGGCGGTGGCCGCGGCGTGGTGCTTGGCTGGGGGGCTGGGCTGTGGGGGGCTGTGACTGGGGTGGGGTATATTGGGGGCTCTCGCGTGGGGGGCTCTGTGCTGTGGGACCGGAGGAATCTGGGCTCGCTGGCTGTGTGCCCTCACTTGCATGCGGCGCTCTCGCTGTGGGTGTTGTTATGGGTGGACTGGTCTCTTGCTTTAATGGGGTGGGGGCGCTCTTGGTCGCTGTGGTGCTCTATCTCTGACTGTTTGGGCACTCCTGGCTGATTGTCCTGGTTGGGGTTTGGTGGCCCCTCTGGTTGGGGGGCTGGGTGTTGGGCTGGGAATCGGGTTGGGGCGTCTGGACGGTTTCAGGATGGGGCTGGGTTGCTGGCCCTGGTTCTGGTTGGTCCTCGGGGGCTATGTGCCGGTCCGTGGCCTTGATCCCTGGTGGTGCGGCTGCCACCTCCTTCTAGGTATCTCTGTTAGAGCCTCTCTCCCCTGGTGGATCTCGGAGAGTGGGGGTGCCTATTGGGGTCAGTGGGGGAGCTGGTCCCCTGGGGGGGCATTGCCACCTCAGTTCACCTCCCCATCCTGACGTCCTCCTCCGCCCACTCCACCACACCACCACTCAAACAGGGTTTTGGGGTTCAGGTGCACTACTGAGCTACGGGGAGAATCATCCATCTCCGTGGCTGGTGGGGTCCTGGGCCCTAATTTTAATATACAACCTAGACACTCACTTATAACACTCTCACGACACATGCATATATAGGATCTGGAATGGGCACATGGTCGCACTTAGGTGGTGGGATGTACAATCATTTCCACCTCCCGGACCTGTGCCCACTCTCATATGTAGCATGTAGACATTTAGGGTTCTGGGCGGAGATGAGGGGTGAACGGGCGCCGCCTGCTCTCTGGGCAAGAGGTGGGTCTGTGCCGGTCGCCACCTCATCCCCCCATTTTAAACGCACTGTATAACAACATGCATCAACACCACATTCAAGTGGGAAGAGGAGGAAGTGGGTCTGTTCATAATTTATTTATGCATATATAGATTTTCTTTTTTTTTCTTTTACAAACACCTCCTTTCTCCGTGTGACACTAGGGGTCGGGATGGTGGGGGGCACATTGTTGGGGTCGGTTGGTGATGGGGCCGGTGCTCCGGTTCCCCCTGGGCTGTTCAGATTCTTTTAATCTAGGTTCCTAGTTGCGATGGCCGGCACTTTGACTGGGGTGGCTGCCGGCTTTCGGCGGGGGGTCGGCTATGGTAGTGTACGTGTGGTTATTGGTGGTGTAGGGTGGCGGTTGGGGGCGTGGCTTCGCCTCATCAGGGCACTGGCTGATCTTTCTGTGTGGCATTTGCGGTGGGGGTGCTGTGTGTGTGGGGGGTGCATAGGTGGCGTGCTGGGGCGTCTCCGGGCCTATGGTGCGGAGCTCTTGATGTGAAAAGCTGGCCCTCCTCGGCTGCAGCTCCCTGGCATGGTTTGCCGGTAGGACCTGTGGGCTCATTGCTGCAGCTTCCTGGAGGCTCTGCATTGTGGTTTCTGGGGTCACCCGGTTCTTTCCTCTGCTCTTCTCTGGGGGGTGCGGTTCTCCCTGTTGGGAGACTCCTGGGGCTCCGGGCCTGGGGGCCGCTGTGTGTCTGTGGCTCCGGTCCTCCCTGTGTTGCCATTGTGTCCTGGGGGGCGGGTCTGTGGGCCCCCGCATCCACTATTGGGCATTCTTTTGGAGAAATCTGGTGGTGGCGGGCATGCTTGCGCGGGTGTTTGGATTCAGGTGCTTTGACAGATGCACGCTAGGTTGGGTAGTGGTGGAAGCTAGATGATTCTTTGTGCCATGTCGAATGTTTCATGGTGATATTGTGGGTGGCATTGTGCTGTGCATGTTGTTTTGTCGTGGTGGTCTCTCGTTTTATCTATTTCTCTTTTATTTTTTATTTTTTCTTCTTTCTTCTCTTTCTTTAAAAAAAAAATTGAGCGATGATGATAAGTTCATTGAAACACTTCACAATGTTTCTACACTTCAACTGAGCTCAAAAAAAAAAAAAAGAAGCCAAGATGGCAAGAGTATCACCAATTCCACCATTGTTGCGCAGAAAGAGAGTGCAGCAATACCAGTATAGTGTTACCCAGCGTAAAATAGCTTATAGAAAGCTTTTGATCTGTCATCTATGTTATATTACGAATAACATATTGACATTTGCCATCTCCACATCATTGCATTCAGTTTTTATTCACAATTTGTTTAGTGTCCCAACTTTTTTGGAATCAGATTTGTATGTATTTATATGTATATATGTGTATATATATGTATATGTATGTATATATATATGTATATATATATGTATATGTATGTATGTATGTATGTATGTATATATATATATATA
>NW_023627950.1:0-2372 GCF_014905685.2 Nematolebias whitei | reverse complement strand
TTGAACTCTGCTCATTCTTCCGTTGTCCAGGCTGCTGCTCCTCATGTCCCCACTCCTTCTCATGAGCCTCATTTGTCTCCCCCTGAACTTTTTAAAGGAGATCCTGATCAATGTCGACCATTTCTCACACAGTGTGAGATCCACTTTCAGCTGCAGCCTTCCTCTTTTCCCACAGAACGAGCCCGGGTGGCCTATGTAATCTCTCTACTGGCAGGTCAAGCCAAGTCGTGGGGCACTTCTGAGAGGCAAAGAAACTCCAGAAGTTGTCACAGTTTTGCTGAGTTTGCTAAGGAGTTATGTAGGGTTTTTGATCCCCTGCTACCAGAGAGGGAGGCCGCATGTCAACTTTTTTCTGTAAAACAAGGAAACAAACGAGTCACCGAATATATTATTGAATTTCATGCCATTGCTGCTGGAAGTCGTTGGAACGAGGAGGCCTTAACTGATGCTTTTTTTCAGGGTCTTAATTACACTATTAAAGATGAACTTGCAACTCAGAATTACCGGGAGTCTCTTAAGAGCTTGGAGGACCTGGCCTGGCCACGCGCGTTGACCTGCACTGTCGCTTATTTGGACCATTATCAGTGTACCTCTGCCCCCCCCCCTCCTCCCCCCATGCTGGCGGACGTGCCAGTTTACCTCCGCTGCCCTCCTAACCTCCCTGCCCAGAGATATCACTTCAGACGCCGGGGAAAACAAGCTGGTCAGCTGGTGAAGCTTAAAGCTCTGCGCACTGCATCTTCCTTATCAGCTTGTGGTCATGGTTTCCATCACCAGCTTCCTGTGTGCCCGGACCAGGTAACCAACGGGAGTTGTCAGCCGGTGCGCCACTCGGATTGACCTGGAGGGGCTGTTTTTGAAAATCTGCGGCCATTAGCGCACACTAACTCCACCACTGCTGGCTCCACCGCCGCTGGCTCCGCTTTGGACAGTATCCGGATGTGTTTGGTCAACGCAAGATCTATTATCAACAAAACTTTTATCCTTAGGGACTACTTTCAGGAGCATGAGTTAGACTTTTTCTGTATCACAGAGATTTGGATGTCTCCGGGTGAGTCCAGCGCCTTGACAGAATTATTGCCACCGAACTGTCTGTATTTTAACACCCCGCGGCCATCAGGCCGGCGCGGTGGTGGATTATTAAGAATATTCAAATTAACTTTTGACTGTAAACAACTGCCCATCCCAGTTTCCCACGCCAGCTTTGAACTGAGCGTCTTTGAACTCGGACATGCACCTGAGACTTTATTTGCACTTGTGTACCGCCCACTTTGATCTAAGGATTTCATAAATGAGTTTTCTGACTTCTTGGCTGAAATCACACCAAAATATGAACATGTTTTCATTATTGGGGACTTTAATTTGCACGTGTGCTGCCCTAAAAAGCCCTTGGTTAAGGACTTTTTAGATTTATTGGACTCATTTAACTCAGCATGTAAACGGTCCCACCCAAGAGCGTGGACATACACTGGACCTTGTTTTAACTCATGATGTGACTGTTAATAATCTTGTTATTGGTGATAATGTTTTTTCAGACCACATGCCAATCCACTTTGAGTTCACCCTCCCCCATCTAACTCCTAAGCTGTGGATTCCTGCACGTAGGACCCGGACCGTTAACCACTTCACTGCCGCGCATTTCAAAGATGTTTATAACTCTGAAATTATAATTCAGGCCCCGGTGTTTCTCACCACCACTGAGGAGCTGACATCCCAGTTCAACTCCATCTGCTTAAAGACTCTGGATCATGTTGCACCTGTTAAAACCAAAAAATCAAAACTCAGAGCAGAACCTTGGCTGAGTGACGTCACCAAGGCCGTTAGGCAGCAAAGTAGGAGGGTGGAGCGCAAGTGGAGGAAAGACAGGCTGCAGGTCTTTTTGCAAATACTTAAAGAGAATTGGCGCTGTTATCAGAAAGCAGTGAAAGCTGCTAAATCCAAATACTTCTCTGATATAATTACCTCTAACTCTCACAACCCACGTGTTCTCTTCTCCACCCTAAACTCTGTTCTCCACCTCACTGAACCATCACCTCTGGAAGCCTCGACTGAGCTGTGCAACAACTTCTTACATTTCTTTTTGGAAAAAATTGCGACCACCAGGGCTCTCATTTCCCCTCCAACTCATGATCTATCCATCCCACCTCAGTCTGTAGCTCCTTTTGACCATTTTGAACCCATCACTCTATCTTCTCTAGAGCAGGTCATGTGCAGCTTGAAACCTTCTGGCTCCCCCTTTGATGTGGTCCCCCCTGGACTACTAAAGGAGGTTTTTCCAACTCTAGGTCTGTCCATTCTTGCCATAGTAAACAGTAGTTTATCCACTGGCATGGTGCCAAAATCCTTTAAACATGCTGCTGTCCAGCCTCTCC
>NW_023627949.1:0-2372 GCF_014905685.2 Nematolebias whitei | reverse complement strand
CGGCTCACTTCAGACAGAGAGGTGTTCACCTTCATCGAGCGTCTACCTGATGCAACGAAGAGGGATTACAACCTTCTGTGTGAAGCTTTGATCAGAGAGTACGACCCCTGCATGGGACCTGCTGGTTTCCCAGCTGCAGACAAGGTCACGCAGGGTAAAAATGAACATCCAAAAGTTTATTACAAAAGAATCTTCCAAGCCTACTTTGGTAACAGAAATGAGACCGGAATGGAGGAAGATGATGGTTTTAAGTTTGTTTTCAGCAAAAATCTCCACTCTGATTTTAAAAAATCAGTACAAATGATGGCAAATTTCAGAGAAAAATCCATCAGTGAGATTAAGCAGTGTGCTGTGAATGTGTTTGAAGCATGTTCTCATGCTAAGACGCCCATAGAAGTGTTTCCTAGTGTAAGGGCTAAACCCCTCCCTCTTGAACTAGAAGGACGACGTGCTTCGCCGCCTCCTCCTAAGAAGAAAGAGAGAAAACAGTCTGTTCAAGCTAACAAACCGCGTCCTGAAGGTGCACGCTGGGACAAAAAGGCTCCTCTTTCAGAGGAAGCCAGTGATTATCGAAAAATGGGTGGGCGCAGGACGCAACGATATGAGAAACCATATCATCAGGGGCAGTACGTAAAGGAACCCCCGCAAGACGTACCTGACCGTCCCCCACCTCGGATGAAACGAACCGAGGCGAAAAAATCACAAAAGTTCCAGAAGCAAGGCCCTACACCTCTGAGCTCGGAAGAGACAGAAAAACTACGCAGGTTGTTAGAAACTCTGAAACACACTGACACGGGAACCCAACCAGGAGCACTATGCAGTAATGTAATTCCTATTACATCTGAGGGCGCGAATGACAACATAACAGATGTCGGTGGAACACACCAAGACATTGCTGTTGTTGCCTCAAACAACCCCTCATCGGAAGAAGGGGGGGTAAACACACACACGAACGATGACGAGTCATCGCAAGCTGAACACTCAGAAACAGCTTCTGCTGTGCTGACGGTTCAGACAAACCAAGCTTACACAGATAAAGCTGAACGCGTGAAGAAGCGTCAGAAAAAACCCAAAAGGTTTCTGTGTAACTTTATCAGAAGGGGGGTCGCCAAAAAGGCGTACCTGTCAGTAACACTCGAAGGTGTCCTCACACACGAAGCACTCTTGGACGGTGGGGCAGACATAACAATTATGTCAGCTAAACTGTTCGAGGAGCTGAGGACGGCCGCTGCCAGTGTTAACAGGATAATACCTCTCTCTGAATGTGCTATAGAAATGCAGGGTCTCTCAGAAAAGAAAACAACCCTGACAGCTATAGCAATGGTTCACATGCAGATTGGCAATATGACACTGTACCACCCGGTACACGTGACCCATGTTGACTCATTCCCATTTTTGGTTGGCCAAGATTTTATAAATCGCTTCGGCGCGATTATAGATTATGGTGATCAAACAATGTGGACAACAGTGAGCAAGCCACTGCCAATCGATACGCCTCCGGAGTGTGACACAGACTGCCCAACAGCAGGTACCGCGGAAGGCACAAAGGACTCCTCAGCCGAGGACACGAGCCCGGTGAGTACTCCTCTAACACCATGTGAAACCAAAGAAACCCAAGGGGTCCAAACTCTGACTCAACAAGACAGCCTCCTCTGTGAGCTGGAGCAGTCAGAGTCCACCAAACACTACCTGCCACTGGTAGTTAAGGGTGTAGAGATCTAAGGGTCCCACACCAACGATGCTGTACTGTCTCTATGGACAGATAAATCAGCAATTAACCGAGCTTTCTATGAAACCTTGGTTCACAAACACGTTGGTTTAGAACTAATCAAAAAAGCTTTCCGCTTTCCATTAGTTCCCAATAGTTCACAGGTAATGACCGCAGAAGGAGTCATTAACCTAAAACTGAACTGGAATCAACGAGAACTGGTTCACCCATTTCTCGTTATCCAAAACTTACCACATGCATCCTATATAGGCTCTGACATTCTGGTAAGGTTGGGTGTCCACGTGGACACCATCAACAAGGTGCTGCGGTCCCTGAAACCAGCCACAAAGAATCCTCCTGTGCTAGACACAGCGAGCCTTAAGGCTGGGCAGACCATTCCAGAGGCCTGCCAGGTTGCTAGCAACCAAGACACCACAGTACCACCACAGGTGATTAACCTAATGGTGCGAATCCACATAATAGCTGGACAAGCTATTAGCCATAAACAGGCATACTTTCAACCCTCTCCTGCATTTTTCAACTTGGGACTGTCCGTGGAAGCCATGAACCAGGTGAGTCTTGACTCCAGGACCACATCTGTTGCTGTGTGTAACACGGGCATGGATGAGGTGCTGATCCCAAAAAAGACTATGCTAGGATGGTT
>NW_023627948.1:713-2373 GCF_014905685.2 Nematolebias whitei | reverse complement strand
CCCAGTTTCTTGACTCGGTACCAGGTTATCTGGGAGTCCTCCCAGAACTGGAATGCCTAGTTCAAAATCATGAAAATCAGGTTCTGAGTGTTCAGCTTGCGATGACTCATCATCATTTGTGTGTGAGTTTACCCCCCCTTCGTCCGATGAGGGGTTGTTGGAGGCAACGACAGCAATGTCTTGGTGTGTTCCACCGACATCTGTAATGTTGTCATTCGCGCCTTCAGATTTAGTAGCGATCACATCACCACACAGTGCTCCAGGTCGGTATCCCATTTCAGCGTGTTTCAAGGTTTCTAACAACCTGCGTATTTTCTCTGTCTCTTCCGAGCTCAGAGGTGTAGGGCCTTGTTTCTGGAACCTTTGTGATCTTATCGCCTCGGTCCGTTTCGTCCGAGGTGGGGGAGGGTTAGGTACGTCTTTTGGGGGTTCCTCTTCGGACTTCCCCTGATAATATGGGTCCTCTTGGATCCCATATCTTTGCGTCCTACGCACACCCCATATACGATAATCACGTTCATCCTCTGAAAGAGGAGCCTTTTTGTCCCAGCGTGCACCTTCATGACGCGGTTTGTTAGTTTGAAAAGACTGCTTTTTCTCGCCTTTTTTAGGAGGAGGTGGCGACGCACGCCTTCCTTCCAGTTCTAGGGAGTGGGGTTTAACCTTTACACCAGGAAACACGTCTATGGGCGTCTTAGCATGAGAACATGCCTCAAACACATTCACAGCACACTGTTTAATCTCATTGATGGATTTTTCTCTGAAATTTGCCATAATTTGTACTGACATGCGTATGTCAGTGTGGAGATTTTTGCTGAAAACAAATTTAAAACCTTCTTCTTCCTCCATCCCGGTTTCATTTCTGTAACCAAAATAAGCTTGGAAGATTCTTTTGTAATAAATCTTTGGATGTTCATTCTTGCCCTGCGTGACCTTGTCAGCAGCTGGGAAACCAACAGGTCCCGTGCAGGGGTCGTACTCTCTGATCAAAGCTTCACATAGAAGGTTGTAATCCTTTCTCGTTGCATCAGGTAAACGCTCGATGAAGGTGAACACCTCTCTGTCTGAAGTGAGCCTTATCAGACTGATCTTATCCTCAACCGTAGCATTAGGATAACCTTTCAATCTGAATTCAAGATCGTTCAGGTACGCTTTTGTTCCAGTTGAACCCATCGGTCCAGGTACAAAGTGTTGTACATATTTTGAGAGTTTTAGCAGAACATCTATTGAAAGAGGAAGTTTCCATGCACTCTGTTGCATGTTTGGTAGAGGAGACCTGTTCAGGTCTGTTCCTACCACTTTAGGTGAGGGTGGAGGTGTTTCTCTACACACTAGTTTCTCCTCACAAGCTTTCAGGCGTTCCTGTGATGTTTGACATTCACTTTGTAAAAGCAGACATTGTTTGAGTAATCCCGCTTTTACCAGTCTGCATTCGTCAAGTTGTGCTTTAAGCACATCTATTTCACCTTTGCAGCGGGAAACTTGTGACACTGTCACAACGTGATCCCGTCTTAATGCAGAGTATTCACTGGACAACAGCTCTTTAGCATCCCTGGCTTCAGATAGTGATGCATTAAGTAACTGTATTTCGCTGTTCAGTGAATCAATTTCTGCACGTGCATCTTGCTGTGATTGAAACATCTGTTCAGAATGTTTTTTT
>NW_023627948.1:0-613 GCF_014905685.2 Nematolebias whitei | reverse complement strand
CACGTGCATCTTGCTGTGATTGAAACATCTGTTCAGAATGTTTTTTTGTGAGGATCTCGTGTTCACTTTTAAATTGAAGGAAGTGTTCTTCAATTTCCTGAACCACCTCTTTTTCACTGTTTAACCTTATTGCAAGGTAATCAGCTTTCTCAACCACTGCATAGAATGATTCTTTCAGCAAGATTGCCATTTTAGCCAGCTTTTCATAGCTTGACCTTGTAACTTCTGTAGAGGTCACACTCTCTGCAACCTCCTTCAGATTGTCCAATAACTCTTTTGGGTTCATGCTCTCCACCTGTTTACCATATGGATGTAAGGATTCTGTCAGCAGTGCTAACGCATCCTCTAAATAGTCCCTCATCTCATAAGGATCAAAATCTTTTTCTATCACACCTGTCATGGTTATCCACTGTTTAGCACTTTATCTGGTTAAAACAGTTGCCAGCTTCAGATATTTTACAGGTAAATATTTGTATTCAAGTGTCATTGAGTTTCACACTATTTTAGCTCTGGATTTACACAAAAGTACTGTTATAAGTCAACTTATTCAGAGGAATGGGCACCTGTCAGGATTTTACCCCAATTCATGAATATTTAAGTAAATGCTTCTCTG
>NW_023627947.1:703-2374 GCF_014905685.2 Nematolebias whitei | reverse complement strand
GGTGGGCTTATGAAGGGGATTTTACATAAGGCCTTAAACTATATGCACCTGGTGTGTAAGTTATTATGACATCAGGTTAGGTTCACTACACCAGTGTCCATGGCTCGTATTTATTTGGTCATAAAATCTTTACACTCCAACATTGTATTGTTCAGCCCAACAAAAAACTGCAGAAAATAAATAAAAAATAGTAACTTATTTAATTAAAAAACTTTTTCGAAGGTTTACTTCTAAAATGGCAAACCCAGCTGCCATTCTTTGTTACACAGGTAGGAGAAATGGTGTAGATGTACAGGTAAGAGTTGGGTTTAAATAAAAAAGATCAAACCTGAGCGTACCATGGAGCTCCAGTTAATCCATAACGAGGAAACAGAAAGATGCCAACAAACCTACCAAGAGAGAGCTGT
Source organism: Nematolebias whitei (assembly GCF_014905685.2). Classification (NCBI taxonomy): domain Eukaryota; kingdom Metazoa; phylum Chordata; class Actinopteri; order Cyprinodontiformes; family Rivulidae; genus Nematolebias; species Nematolebias whitei. Next base: position 1,967 of record NW_023627947.1, on the reverse strand, counting down.
CCATCAAAACTCTCAAACTAGGTAAGGATGGGATTAATCAGAGAAATACCCTGGAGGCCAAAGATGATTCTGGAGTTGGGCCATAAAGATAGGAGGATCAATTTTATTAATCCATTTCAATGGGAAGTTAATTATTTAACAGATCATGGCATTTAACTGCAGCACAAAGAGACTGTGATGTCTTTTGTTGTCATTTGAATACTGATTATTGGCTCATTGACTTGACTGTAAGGAGAGTTCCTTGTCCACATTTAATCATCCTGTTTTATTTCATCCATCTCATTATCCAACAATGTGAACAGCAAACTGCTTTGCTTGCTTAATAAAAAAAAAAAGTGCAGGTGGAAAGAAATGGAACTGATGGGGATGTAAAGGTCATGGATGTTTTTCCACTTACCAATGTCAAATTGATATTGAACCATGCATGTGAAGACAGTCTTTCTGTCTACTTAGAGAGGAGTCTGATAACTGATAGAGGATAAACTCTGATGCCCAGGGCTGGCCCAAGCCTCCATGGGGCCCTAAGCAAAATTTGGTTTGGGGTCCTCTGTTTCTGCTAATAATGTGGATTACTGCAATCAACAGTCAGATGATCAGATCATTCACCCACCTAACAAACTCATTGCAACTCTGACAGCCCTGTTTACATTATCCTATATGTACTGTATATATTATAGTGGTACTAAAAGTAACCCCCCCCCCAATTAAAAAAAACAGTATGCAATGTATTTTACAGCAAAAGTGTCATCTGGTTTATTATCGTTGTTTCCAAAGGACTGCAGCGGTAATGTTCAAAATAATTTGTAGTTAAAGATCAACAACAAACAACAATTAAAATAACTTGGATGCATAAAAATAAATTGTGCAAAAACAAAATAAAATATCAAGGACATACTTAAATTATGTAAATGAGCAATTACTTGAAACCACGTAAAATTGTTTAAAAAAATAAATTTAAAGTTGAATAATTAGTTCTTAAACTATGCAAATGTATGCAATAATTTGCAAAAGCTGAACTTTATTAAATACAAGAATATAGAAATCATTACAAAAAAAATATAAGTTCAATTTCACTTAGGGGGCCCCCTAGTGGCCCCGGGGCCCTAAGCAGTTGCTTATTTTGCTGATGCCTTGGGCGGGCCCTGCTTCAGCTACTGTGACCTGTGAAGCAGAGGTCGTCTTGACCTCTCCTCTGTCTGATAACAGGTATTTAAGCTGTAACAACAAAAAAGGTTGAATCATGTCATCTGGACTTCGTTTTTTT
>NW_023627947.1:0-693 GCF_014905685.2 Nematolebias whitei | reverse complement strand
ATAACAACAAAAAAGGTTGAATCATGTCATCTGGACTTCGTTTTTTTTTCAGGGGTATCTGAGGCAGGCTTGAATATAGGCTTAAGCATATTCATTGCAAAGATGAATATATACTATAGATTTCCAAATACTGTACAAAGTAAATAAATATTTAATCATTATTTGGTTAACAACATCCATGTGTTTTGCAGGTGCCTCTTGTGCCAGACTATGATGTAGAAGTCCCAAGGCGAAAGCTGAAGTCTCTACGGACTACCAGCTCAGCCTTGTTGGTTGGAGATCTTGCTGTGCTCGTCTACGGGAGAGAGTTATTGGCCAGTTCAAGTTTGACTGGGAGGCAATCAGGGGCTCATAAAGATGTGGAGACAAAGCCACCTTTGGACAACACAAAGCTTGATGCCATACTTGGTGAGTGTATATAATGTAGGACAAAACTCATTCTAAAATACATTCCTAATGTTTTTCTCGTTTTATGAACAAATTACTGTAATGTTCCATGCTCCATCCACGGTTTATGATGCAGATTCTGATACAATCACCTAAAAATGCCAATCACTGATACCATATGGATTGGATTGGATTTGGTTAGCGCTCTACAATAAAAAAAAGTATACAATCAAAGTTAAATGCAGGTTATTATTAATAGTTGTTAAATCAAAAATATCTGATAGCATAAGTTGTTGGTTTCTTTTT
>NW_023627946.1:528-2374 GCF_014905685.2 Nematolebias whitei | reverse complement strand
CTCAACCGTAGCATTAGGATAACCACTCAGTCTGAAATCAAGGTCTTTGAGATACGCTTTTGTTCCAGTTGAACCCATTGGTCCAGGTACAAAGCGTTGTACATATTTTGAGAGTTTTTGAAGATCGTCTATTGAAAGAGGAAGTTTCAATGCTCTCTCTTGCCTGTTCGGTAGAGGAAACTTGTTCAGGTCTGTCCCTACCACTTGCGGTAAGGGTGGAGGTGTGTGTGATGTAAGGAGATTTGGGTCTGAAACCCAGTATGTCCCCACATTCAGTCCATGCCTCTCACCATATTTCCTTTCTGCATGGTAAAGTTGTGTTTTAAGCACGTCTATCTCAGCTTTGCAGCGGGAAACTTGTGACATTTTCTCGTCGTGATCCCGTCTTAATGCAAAGTATGCTGTGGAAAACAGTTCTTTAGCATCCCTGGCTTCAGCTAGTGATGCATTAAGTGACTGTACTTGGCTGTTCAGTGAATCAATTTCTGCACGTGCGTCTTGCTGTGACTGAGACATCGTGTTCACTTTTAAATTGAAGGAAGTGTTCTTCAATTTCCTGAACCACCTCTTTTTCGCTGTTTAACCTTATCTCAAGGTCGTCAGCTTTGTTTACCGTAGCATAGAATGATGCTTTCAGTAAAAGTGCCAATTTAGCCAGCTTTTCATAGCTTGACTTTGGTCTGTCTGTAGAGGTCACACTCTCTGCAACCTCCTTCAGCTTGTCCAATAACTCTTTTGGGTTCATGCTGTCCACCTGTTCAACATATGGATGTAAGGATTCTGTGAGCAGCGTCAATGCTCCCTCTAACCAGTCCTTCATCTCACAAGGATCAAAATCCTTTTCTATCACACCTGCCATGGTTATTCACTGTGTAGCACTTATCTGATTAAACAGTTGCCAACTTCAGATTATTTTAACAGGTAAATATTTGTATTCAAGTAAGCAGTGAGTCACACACTATTTTAAGCTCTGGATTTATCCAATAGTACTGTCATAAGTCAACTTATTCAAATGGATGGGCACCTATTCGTAGGTTTTACCCCAAATCATGAATATTTTTAAGTAAATGTTTCTCTGGCAGTGTTACTTTTTTAATGTGCTTATTTTTAACAGATACAAGAACCAGGCTTCTCAGTGATATTTACTCTAAAGCACGTAACATTAAATAAACCTGCAATTTTTCTAAAAGATTCACAGCAACTTTAGTTTTTAAAACGCTTTCTTAAGCCGTTTTATCCCAGAAATTCGCTATTTTAAAAAGTTACTCATTAAACCAGGTTGGGTGAAAAGAGAAAAGAAAAAAAAATATGATAAGGAGATTATCAGTCCCTCTTCAGGAAAACTGTTATACTCCTCCTTCAACAGCAGGTGGCGGTGTAAGCTTATTTAAAAAAGTTAAATCTGGTCCTCTGGACATTCAAAAAAACCCAAAACAAAGCAAAACAACAAAAAATGTAGAAAGGTTTCGTCTCTCATCCGAGAGACTTCCTCAGTCTGAGGAGCTGTATTCAGCTCAGTCTCTTAAATAGCACCGTCTCAGGGTGGATCAACCAGTTTTGCTGCTGACAACCAAAACCAGCTGATCACATGCTCAAGAAGGACCATCAGCATAACAATGGATCATTAGCACACTGATGGCTGTTTACTGTTCACAGAGGGCTGAGTGATACTAGCAATCACAGCATTGTAAGAGGGGGACAGTTGAACCCGGAGGCCTCCACCCCTGTTTAATGATGGACGATTTCTTTTCACAAAGATGGCCTCCTTTACTCCTCTCTCAAACCATCGTTCCTCTCTGTCCAGGATGTGCACATCTTCATCCCTGAAAGAGTGACCGCTGGCCTG
>NW_023627946.1:0-428 GCF_014905685.2 Nematolebias whitei | reverse complement strand
TCCAGGATGTGCACATCTTCATCCCTGAAAGAGTGACCGCTGGCCTGGAGATGAGTGTAGACTGCAGAGTCCTGGCCTGATGATGTTGATCTTCTGTGCTGGGCCATCCTTTTGGCCAGTGGCTGTTTAGTTTCCCCGATGTAAGACTGATCACAGCCCTCCTGACACTGAACAGCATACACAACATTACTCTGTTTGTGCCGGGGGACTGGATCTTTGGGATGAACCAGTCTTTGCCGTAATGTATTTTGGGGTTTAAAAGCCACTGGGACGTTATGTTTAGAAAATAAACGTCTCAGTTTCTCTGATACTCCCTCAACATATGGAATGACCACTGGTCTGGGTCTGGGTTCCTCCTTTTCACCTGTTGGCTGACTGGAGTCCTGTTTGGGTTTCTTCTCTGCTTTCAGGAAGGCCCAGTTAGGATA
>NW_023627945.1:1192-2374 GCF_014905685.2 Nematolebias whitei | reverse complement strand
GTCCACATGTCTATCACCTTTCTTTCTGTCCATGTCTCTGTCTACTGTCTTTCAGGCCATGTCTCTATCTCCTGTATTTCTGGCCATGCCTCTGTCTCATGTCTTTCTGGCCATGTCTCTATCTCCTGTCTTTATATCCATGTCTCTGTCTCCTGTCTTTCTGGCCATTTCTCTATCTCATGTACTTCTGGCCATGTCTCTGTCTCCTGACTTTCTGGCCATGTCCCTATCTCCTGTCTTTCTGGCCATGTCTCTATCACATGTCTTTTTGTCATTGTCTCTGTCTCAGTTCTTTCTGTGCATGTATCTGTCTCCTGTCTTTCTGTCCATGTCTCTGTCTCCAGTTTTTCAGTCCATGTCTCTGTCTCCTGTCTTTCAGTCCATGTCTCTATCTCCTGTCTTTATGGCCATGTCTCTATCTCCTGTCTTTATGGCCATGTCTCTATCTCCTGTTTTTCTGGCCATGTCTCTATCTCCTGTCTTGATGCCTCTGTCTCCAGTCTTTTTGTCCATATCTCTGTCTCCTGTCTTTCTGGCCATGTCTCCTTTTTCTCTGGCCATATCTCTTGTCTTTTTGACCATGTATCTGTCTCCTGTCTTTCTGTCCATGTGTCTGTCTACTGTCTTTCTGTCCATGTCTCTGTCTCCTGTCTTTCTGGCCATGTCTCTATCTCCTGTCTTGATGCCTCTGTCTCCAGTCTTTTTGTCCATGTCTCTGTCTCCTGTCTTTCAGTCCATATGTCTATCTCCTTTCTTTCTGTCCATGTCTCTGTCTAATTTCTTTCAGGCCATGTCTCTATCTCTTGTATTTCTGGCCATGTCTCTATCTCCTATATTTCTGGCCATGCCTCTGTCTCATGTCTTTCTGGCCATGTCTCTATCTACTGTCTTTCTATCCATGTCTCTGTCTCCTGTCTTTCTGGCCATGTCTCTATCTCATGTACTTCTGGCCATGTCTCTATCTCCTGTCTATCTGGACATGACTCTAAATCATGTCTTTTTGTCCATGTCTCTGTATCCTATATTTTAGTCCATGTCTCCTGTTTATCTGGCCATGACTCTTGTCTTTTTGTAAATGTCTCTGTCTCATGTCTTTCTGTCCATGTCTCTGTCTCCTGCCGTTCTGTCAATGTCTCTGTCTTCTGTCTTTCTGCCCATGTTTATGTCTCCTGTCTTTCTGTC
>NW_023627945.1:0-1182 GCF_014905685.2 Nematolebias whitei | reverse complement strand
GTCCACATGTCTATCACCTTTCTTTCTGTCCATGTCTCTGTCTACTGTCTTTCAGGCCATGTCTCTATCTCCTGTATTTCTGGCCATGCCTCTGTCTCATGTCTTTCTGGCCATGTCTCTATCTCCTGTCTTTATATCCATGTCTCTGTCTCCTGTCTTTCTGGCCATTTCTCTATCTCATGTACTTCTGGCCATGTCTCTGTCTCCTGACTTTCTGGCCATGTCCCTATCTCCTGTCTTTCTGGCCATGTCTCTATCACATGTCTTTTTGTCATTGTCTCTGTCTCAGTTCTTTCTGTGCATGTATCTGTCTCCTGTCTTTCTGTCCATGTCTCTGTCTCCAGTTTTTCAGTCCATGTCTCTGTCTCCTGTCTTTCAGTCCATGTCTCTATCTCCTGTCTTTATGGCCATGTCTCTATCTCCTGTCTTTATGGCCATGTCTCTATCTCCTGTTTTTCTGGCCATGTCTCTATCTCCTGTCTTGATGCCTCTGTCTCCAGTCTTTTTGTCCATATCTCTGTCTCCTGTCTTTCTGGCCATGTCTCCTTTTTCTCTGGCCATATCTCTTGTCTTTTTGACCATGTATCTGTCTCCTGTCTTTCTGTCCATGTGTCTGTCTACTGTCTTTCTGTCCATGTCTCTGTCTCCTGTCTTTCTGGCCATGTCTCTATCTCCTGTCTTGATGCCTCTGTCTCCAGTCTTTTTGTCCATGTCTCTGTCTCCTGTCTTTCAGTCCATATGTCTATCTCCTTTCTTTCTGTCCATGTCTCTGTCTAATTTCTTTCAGGCCATGTCTCTATCTCTTGTATTTCTGGCCATGTCTCTATCTCCTATATTTCTGGCCATGCCTCTGTCTCATGTCTTTCTGGCCATGTCTCTATCTACTGTCTTTCTATCCATGTCTCTGTCTCCTGTCTTTCTGGCCATGTCTCTATCTCATGTACTTCTGGCCATGTCTCTATCTCCTGTCTATCTGGACATGACTCTAAATCATGTCTTTTTGTCCATGTCTCTGTATCCTATATTTTAGTCCATGTCTCCTGTTTATCTGGCCATGACTCTTGTCTTTTTGTAAATGTCTCTGTCTCATGTCTTTCTGTCCATGTCTCTGTCTCCTGCCGTTCTGTCAATGTCTCTGTCTTCTGTCTTTCTGCCCATGTTTATGTCTCCTGTCTTTCTGTC
>NW_023627944.1:1192-2374 GCF_014905685.2 Nematolebias whitei | reverse complement strand
GCTCTCTGCCACCTGCTACATGCTCTCTGTCACCTGCTACATGCTCTGCTACCTGTTCTCTGCCACCTGCTACGTTCTCTCTGCTATGTGCTCTTTGCCACCTGCTACGTGCTCTCTGCCACCTGCTACGTGCTCTCTGCTACCTGCTACGTGCTCTCTGTCACCTGCTACGTGCTCTCTGTCACTTGCTAAGTGCTCTGCCACGTGCTACATGCTGTCTGTCACCTGCTACATGCTCTCTGGAACCTGCTTTGTGCTGTCTGCTACGTGCTCTCTGCTACGTGCTTTCTGCTACCTGCTACGTGCTCTGCCACCTGCTACGTGCTCTCTGTCACCTGCTACATGCTCTCTGCCACCTGCTACGTGCTCTCTTCTACGTGCTCTCTGCCACCTGCTATGTGCTCTCTGTCACCTGCTACGTGCTCTCTGCTACGTGCTCTTTGTCACCTGCTACGTTCTCTGCCACCTGCCACGTGCTCTCAGTCACCTGCTACATGCTCTCTGCCACCTGCTACGTGCTCTCTGCCACCTGCTACGTGCTCTCTGCCACCTGCTACATGCATGCTCTCTGTCACCTGCTACGTGCTCTCTGCTGCGTGCTCTCCGTCACCTGCTACGTGCTCTCTGTCACCTGCTACATGCTTTCTGTCATCTGCTACGTGCTCTCTGTCACCTGCTACGTGCTCTCTGCCAACTGCTACGTGCTCTCTGCCACCTGCTAAGTGCTCTCTGCCACCTGCTACGTGCTCTCTGTCACCTGCTACGTGCTCTCTGCCACCTGCTACATGCTCTCTGTCACCTGCTACGTGCTCTCTGTCACCTGCTACATGCTCTCTGTCACCTGCTTCGTGCTCTCTTCTATGTGCTCTCTTCTACGTGCTCTGCCACCTGCTACATGCTCTCTGCCACCTGCTACATGCTCTCTGCTACGTGCTCTTTGCCACATGCTACGTGCTCTCTGCTATGTGCTCTCTGCCACCTGCTACGTGCTCTCTGCCACCTGCTACGTGCTCTCTGCTACGTGCTCTCTGTCACCTGCTACGTGCTCTCTGTCACTTGCTACGTGCTCTCTGCCACATGCTACATGCTGTCTGTCACCTGCTACATGCTCTCTGGAACCTGCTTTGTGCTGTCTGCTACGTGCTCTCTGCTACGTGCTTTCTGCTACCTGCTACGTGCTCT
>NW_023627944.1:0-1182 GCF_014905685.2 Nematolebias whitei | reverse complement strand
GCTCTCTGCCACCTGCTACATGCTCTCTGTCACCTGCTACATGCTCTGCTACCTGTTCTCTGCCACCTGCTACGTTCTCTCTGCTATGTGCTCTTTGCCACCTGCTACGTGCTCTCTGCCACCTGCTACGTGCTCTCTGCTACCTGCTACGTGCTCTCTGTCACCTGCTACGTGCTCTCTGTCACTTGCTAAGTGCTCTGCCACGTGCTACATGCTGTCTGTCACCTGCTACATGCTCTCTGGAACCTGCTTTGTGCTGTCTGCTACGTGCTCTCTGCTACGTGCTTTCTGCTACCTGCTACGTGCTCTGCCACCTGCTACGTGCTCTCTGTCACCTGCTACATGCTCTCTGCCACCTGCTACGTGCTCTCTTCTACGTGCTCTCTGCCACCTGCTATGTGCTCTCTGTCACCTGCTACGTGCTCTCTGCTACGTGCTCTTTGTCACCTGCTACGTTCTCTGCCACCTGCCACGTGCTCTCAGTCACCTGCTACATGCTCTCTGCCACCTGCTACGTGCTCTCTGCCACCTGCTACGTGCTCTCTGCCACCTGCTACATGCATGCTCTCTGTCACCTGCTACGTGCTCTCTGCTGCGTGCTCTCCGTCACCTGCTACGTGCTCTCTGTCACCTGCTACATGCTTTCTGTCATCTGCTACGTGCTCTCTGTCACCTGCTACGTGCTCTCTGCCAACTGCTACGTGCTCTCTGCCACCTGCTAAGTGCTCTCTGCCACCTGCTACGTGCTCTCTGTCACCTGCTACGTGCTCTCTGCCACCTGCTACATGCTCTCTGTCACCTGCTACGTGCTCTCTGTCACCTGCTACATGCTCTCTGTCACCTGCTTCGTGCTCTCTTCTATGTGCTCTCTTCTACGTGCTCTGCCACCTGCTACATGCTCTCTGCCACCTGCTACATGCTCTCTGCTACGTGCTCTTTGCCACATGCTACGTGCTCTCTGCTATGTGCTCTCTGCCACCTGCTACGTGCTCTCTGCCACCTGCTACGTGCTCTCTGCTACGTGCTCTCTGTCACCTGCTACGTGCTCTCTGTCACTTGCTACGTGCTCTCTGCCACATGCTACATGCTGTCTGTCACCTGCTACATGCTCTCTGGAACCTGCTTTGTGCTGTCTGCTACGTGCTCTCTGCTACGTGCTTTCTGCTACCTGCTACGTGCTCT
>NW_023627943.1:0-2374 GCF_014905685.2 Nematolebias whitei | reverse complement strand
TCAGTCTGAAATCAAGGTAATTTAGATACGCTTTTGTAGCAGTTGAACCCATTGGGCTAGGTACAAAGCGTTGAACATATTTTGAGAGTTTTTGGAGTTCATCTATTGAAAGAGGAAGTTTCAATGGTCTCTCTTGCCTGCTTGGTAGTGTAGACCTGTTCAGGTCTGTCCCTGCTACTTTAGGTAAGGGTGGAGGTGTGTGTGATGTAAGGAGATTTGGGTCTGAAGCCCAGTGTGTCCCCACATTCTGTCCATGCCTCTCACCATATTTCCTTTCTGCATGGCAAAGTTGTGTTTTAAGCACGTCTAACTCAGCTTTGCAGTGGTACAATCGTGAAACCGTTCCCTCGTACTCCTCTTTTAATGAAGAGTATGTCATGGAAACCTGTTCTTCGACTTTCCTGGCTTCAGTAAGTGATGCTGAAAGTGACTGTACTTGCTTGTTCAGTGAATCAATTTCACATGCGTCTTGCTTCAAACGTGTCATCTGTTCCAGATGTTCTTTAGTAGGCTCGATGTTTTCATTTTGAAACCGAAGGAAGCGTCCTTCAAGGTCCTGAAACATCCCGATTTTCTCTGCATACTGTGTAGTCAGCACTTCATTGTGTTCAACCTGTTGATCCAATTTGTCTTTGAAAAGCAGAGAAATTTTTGCTAACCGTTCAAGGCTCAGCTTTTTATTCTCTGCCACCGTGGCATTTTCTGCTAAACTTTTCAGTACCGTAGCTTTCTGAATTTCATCCATCTCTTCTAATGGTGTGCCAATTATTGGGGTCGTTAAAATATTTAAAGCTCCCTGGATGATGTCATCTTGTTGACTGTCATCTTCTGACTGGGAGTCTGAAAGGTCAATGTTGTCCTCCTCTTTTTCCATTATCTCTTTATTTATTTTATTTAAGTAAATAGACAGGAAGATGTTGTGTTTTTAGGTGGTAAAATAAATCAGAAAAGTTTCCTTTTTCTGATATAATTACTCTTATTTAGTGTTTTAGCAATTAAACGTGTATTTTCCTTTCAGCAATTGAGTAAACTTATCAACTCTGTGATTATCTAGACTGTATCTTTCAAAAGTTTTTAATTTTTCATTTTGCACCTCCTTTTGAGGATTTATCAGTGAATGAAAAATTTCTTAGTAAATGCCTTCTCTGGGCATAAATACTTTAATCACTTTTTAAATGTAAGATAAACAGTACAAATCAGCTTGAGGAACGTTTATTAACTCAAAAATGCTTATTTTAAAGAAATACGAGCGTTCAATTTCACCAAAATCCTAAAAACTAAATGAAACTGTCATATCGAGTTTCTGGCAGAAGGTGGCAGTATAACCTTATTTTATTTTAACCCTGACACTGTTAGTGACGTCCACTAGGAGTTGTTATGACTTCCTGTGGCATTGGTGACATCCAGTCATTAGCCGTTAGCTTAAAAATTTAGCATTGGCTAGCGTGGTCCAAAAACACCATTTAATGATGGATTTAAAACTTGAACGTGGCAAAGTTTCAGCGATTAGGCTTTTAATAATTGGATCAGCGGTTCAGAACAACTTTAAAGCGTTTTTCAACGTTAAACAACAGATTGAAATTCACTATGAAGACGAGCTTCATTTCCAGGTCACGTGACTGAATCAACCAATGACAGAGCAGCAGCGGGGGTGGGTTTTATAACCTGACATCAGAGGAAGTGACGACAGACACGTTACTCGTCTCTCCAGCGAATCAGAGCGTTTCAAACAGCGGTTTTCGACCAATCGCTGCTCGTTATTTCAGCTAGCGTGTTAGCGATTAGCCTGAACATTCCGGTCAACTTTCGTCCATTAATACTGTCAAAATGCACAATTTTCTGCTCCAAATGTGACGAACAAACTCTTAACTGTGTTCTGAGACGGCGCTCAGCTTTTAAAACGTCTCTCCATCCATTTAAAACAACTCGTTCGAACAAATCAGAAACGAGCGACAAACCGGGTCTGAGCAGAACCCCCTGTCTGTTTAAACAGAATCAAACGCTTTTCACAGCTTATCAGCTTTGTCACATAACAGATGTACAAATTTCAGCTTTTAAATGAACACATTGGCGTTACTTTCAGCTCTAAAAACACCACAGACTGAAAACATATCACTGTATTTTCTCTGAACCCCACAGCTGCAAAACGCTGCGTTTCACAGTCGAAACAGAACTCTGCACTCTTAAGCTAATTTCAGTTAAGATCAGATATGCCAACATGATAAATTCAATTGTTACACGAATAACACAGTCCATTTATGATACCGTACGAGGCCACCAGTATGTAAAAACAAACGTACGGGCCGTACGGGCCACCAGTATGTAATGAACTATATCTGTCTCTGATATTATTCATAATTTAAACGGATTCTTT
>NW_023627942.1:0-2375 GCF_014905685.2 Nematolebias whitei | reverse complement strand
GGGGGATGCCACACAGTGGTAAAAATGGACTTGTCCCAACTTTTTTGGGATTTGTTAACGCCATGAAATTTGGAAAAACCAGATTTTTTCCTTAAAATGATACATTATCTCAGTTTAAACTTTTGATCTGTGATTTGCGTTCTATTCTGAATAAAATATTAGATGTTGGCACCTCCACATCATTGCATTCAGTTTTTATTCACAATTTGTTTAGTGTCCCAACTTTTTTGGAATGCGGTTTGTAATTACAGGAGTTAACAGTGTGACAATTAGCCCCCACAATCGAACCATGAGAAACATTAATGAAGACGCCATCATTCAGAACCCAAAAACAGTGAAAGTTGCAGTGATGTGCAGATCCAGGTGTATTAACAAGATTCAGTGACTCCAGATAGTCTGAGATCTGAAAATAGTGACAATAATTTGAATGGTGCAGAAAAGTCTCAGACCATAAAACGTCACAAACCAAATGGGAAAGCAAACTCGACGAGGTGGCCCAACTGCAGTTTGAGTTGGGCTGAGGGGGGCTCTGGCCCCTTTGCGAAGATGGATGGATGCTGCCATGGGAAACAGAAGCTGGGTCCAATATCAACAGGCAGAAACAGATCATTTTCAGCAATCAGCAGAGTGAGCTGCCAGAAAATCCTCCTGAAATGAAAGGCATGGTCCTAGCTTGTTTCAGGTCAACAGGGGACAACAACGTGATCCGGAATAAAACTAATTATTATCCAGGTGAGTTTGGATGGAGGCCTGCAACAACTCCGATGCAAACTCCCAAATTCTCTCAAGCACCACGCAACGCTGCTCCTCCACGCTGCTCCTCCATGTTGCTCCTCCATGCTGCTCCTCTGCTTCTCCGCACGTCACCTCCACACCTGACAGCACGAGTGGCACCTCCGGTGAAAAACTATGAGACTGACCGGAGAGGCTGAGGCTGAAGTCGTCACTGGTCCGGTTCTGCTCCGGTCCGGTTCCGGCAGTGCTTCAAAGCATCGGAGCATTTCCTCCAGGCGAACACAGTGATTCCACGGAGGTGGACAGTCCTTCGTTAAAAGTAATGGGCTGCTCACTGAAGCTGAGACTGGCTCTGTTGAAGACGAAGTCCCCCTCAGCCAACTCAGTTCGATTCTGGTCCAGTTCGGGGGTCACATGTACACTTCCCCCACACCAATGAAGACACCACGAGGGCCAGTCCAGCAGAAAACCAGTGAAATACCACCCGTCAATTTTTGTCAGAACCAGGTAGAACCACAAAGGTCCAGAGAGAGAGAGAGAAAACACCGGACCTTCATGCAACGACTCCCCAGCTCAAGGGGTCACCTGGCCGGCAGGGTGCGCTCAGAGTTACTAGTGGGGTGGAAGCGGCCGGTCTGGACGAAAATATATTTTTGGACGGTCCCGTCCGGCTTTCTGAGTCACTGAACACTAAATTTGGTTGGAAGGGGGACCAACTTTAGTCCGGTTCGAAAAAACGGGTCAGTTTGATGATAAAAGACTACAGAGAAGCCGGAGGGAGCTGCTGTCCATCAGCTTGCCAGAAGTGATGATATAATCAGATCTCTGCAGAACAAACACCCCGAGGCTCTTTACGTGGTAGCCGGAGACTTTAATCACGTGAATCTAAAGGACTGTCTCCCAAGCTTTTATCATCATGTATGCATACCAACACGTGGAGACAACACGCTGGACCATGTTTACACGAACGGAAAAGATGCATACAAAGTCGAACCCCGCCCCCCACATAGGACTGTCAGACCACATCTTAATCTTCCTGGCTCCTGCTTACATACCCCCGCTGAGACGCTCCAGACGGTACAAAAGAAAGTTAAATGTTGGATCCAGGACAGTGGCCCCATACTGAGAGATTGTTTTGATCGAACAGACTGGCAGGTTTTCAGAGAAGCTACTGAAAATGGAGTATCGCTTGATCTGGACCAATACGCATCCTCAGTTCTGGGTTACATTAATACATGTACTGACACAGTCTCCACTATCAGATATGTTAAAAGCTACCCAAGCAGAAAACCTTGGCTGAATGCAGAGGTGCACACCCTGCTGGAAGCCAGGAACACTGCCGTCAGGTCTGGAAGCTCAGAGGAGCTGAGTAGGACAAGGAAAGAGCTGGTTGCTGGTATTAATTCAATTCAAATTCAAAAATATTTTATTAATCCCAAAGGGAAATTATTTGTTGTTGTAACATTATCCTCATTTCATTAAGAGATGTTATAGATGCTGATGTCTGTACGTAGGAAGGATCTCTTGTAAAGGTCCATCCCACAGTGGATCCTAAGAAACTGGCTGCAGATGCTGTCTGATCCGCCCACCCAGACTAGGCTGGCCTCTCTGTTCCCCCGGGGTGTAGGACCGCCTGAATG
>NW_023627941.1:0-2376 GCF_014905685.2 Nematolebias whitei | reverse complement strand
CTGGACATGTCCAGAGGAAGGAGAGTGGTCTGGACATGTCCAGAGGAGGGACCGTGGGTACATTGGTAGAAAGATGTTAGAAATGCAGCTGCCAGGAAAAAGACGAAGAGGAGACATATGGATGCAGTTAGAGAGGACATGGAGGTAGTTGGAGTGAGGACAGAGGACAGAGTGAGATGGAGGAGGACTCGTTGTGGAGAACTGAAGAGGGAACAGCCAAAAGAAGAAGATCAAGCCACAAACTCAAACTGGAACTTCAGTCTCACTGATGTTCATGTGGCAACCTGATGCCCACTTACTCTTGTAAATGAGGGAATGCCATCTTGAGCAGGTTAGCGATGTACTCCTGGACGTGCAGCTGGTTGTTGGTGGGATTGGTGGTGCTCAGAGCCACGTTGACCTTTCCCTCCTCGACCAGGTTGAACATGTAGGCCAAGATGGTGGCATGCATGGTCAGACCTAAAGACAGACAGAGGGGCTAATAAATGCCCTGAATCCTTCACAGCCAAACCATCAACCACGGCAGTAAATAGTTTTAAGTTAGTCAGCATTTTTCATCGATGTCAGATGTATACAACTGAGCATCAGACAGTATTTAACAGTGCAGCATGAAGTGCAGTAGGACGTGTGGTCAGCCTCTTTACCTGCAGTGTGAGATGTATCAGTGACCACAGAGAAAATGTGCTGAAGGATGTCGCAGAAATACGTCTGGTAGAAGCTCTGCGCAGCTGCCTCCTCTGCAGACACATTCTGAAGGAGTGTGTAGAGGATCTGCAGACCTGGAGACAATCATCAGCTTCAATCCTCTCCACACTCAGTACACCAGTAAGACCATTTGTTCAGAAACTTATAAAGTTTAGAGTTTTAGCTTCACTCCCTATTCCAGTATTGTTTCAATATGTGAAAGTTGACTGTAGGTCAGACCTGTGTCAGCCACATTCCTCATTGTATGCTTGAAGGCCCAGATGATGGAGTCCAGGATGAGTTTGAACTGGGCTGGAGCAATGGACAGGAAGGCTGGGAAGCACTGGGAGGTGGCAGCTTGAAGCAGGTAGAAGAAGTGGGTTCTGTGTTCTGGGAATTCTTCAAAGTCCTGCCAACACAGAGAACCAGTTAAGACTTGATGTTTCTTAAGACGTCGTGTTCCTCAACTTGTCCCGGGACAGCAAAGGTCCAAACTGACCTTGTTGATCATGTTTAAAGTGCACTCGAAGACGGCGTCAAAGATTTTGGAAATTTCACTGGTGATGTGGATGCCCAGCTTATTGACAATGGTTGCCATGGTGCTGAGGACCTCAGGTTCTCTGGCAGCTGGGACGTTCCTCTGGTAGTCAATGAGCACCGCCTCCAGCAGGGGGGGCACAAAGTTCTCTGCCACCTAAACCACAGAGATCCAAACATGTTTAACAGATTCATTCAAATAGTTTAAAGCAGGCAGCTGATTTCAATATTTGCAGTATTTTGTTAAGAGTAAACATGTAACCCTGGAGTCTCTCAGTAATTTACTTTATTACAATTAACCCTTCAAATGAGAGTCAAGTGAAAACTGAATGCAGTGTTTTAGTACTTCAGTCTGAGTACAGCCAGAGTCAAGAATAGATTTAAACTGCTAAATTAGCTCTCAATACTTTTACTGAGTCAAGTAAAGGAGCTGAAATAAAGAGCTGAATGAGAGGCCAGCTTGATATGACGGCACGCCCCATGTACAAAATGTTTTGACAAGACTCTAATCCAAGTAAATTCTCCTGTGATTGAAATCCAACAACAGGAATAGAGCAGTCCTCAAAGGTAACCTAGAAACACCAAAAGAGGTGCAGCAGTCACCTTACAGGGTGGGGGCTGCCAGTGGTTGTGATCAGGATTACCCAACGGTCATCATGAGGCCCAAGTGTCGTGCATTCAAACCATTTGAAGACATGCAGCCATTAATGCAATGAAACACTCAACAAGTCCATCACTTGAGGGGTTGACCACTTGTTGGGGCCTTAAGTCATTTTAAAGGGATGGCTGAACTGATGTCCAGAGGCTAAAGGTTCTCCTTTTTCCTGCATTACCCCCTCCTCCTTATTGCCCACCATGAACCCAAATGCTTTGAACACCATTAATATGTGTCTGCACCTTCTTCTTCCTCCTCCTCCTCCTCCTCTTTCGGCTTCTCCCTCTTCAGGGTCTCCAGGGCGAGTCCACCTCCACCTCACTCTGTCCTCACTCCAGCTACCTCCATGTCTCTAACTTCATCCATATTTCTCCTCTTTGTCTTTTTCCTGCAGCTGCACTTCTAACATCCTTCTACCAATATACCCACTGTCCCCCCTCTGGACATGTCCAAACCACTGTCCCTCCTCTGGACATGTCCAAACCACTGTCCCTCCTCTG
>NW_023627940.1:0-2376 GCF_014905685.2 Nematolebias whitei | reverse complement strand
CAGAGGAGGGACAGTGGTTTGGACATGTCCAGAGGAGGGACAGTGGTTTGGACATGTCCAGAGGGGGGACAGTGGGTATATTGGTAGAAGGATGTTAGAAGTGCAGCTGCAGGAAAAAGACAAAGAGGAGAAATATGGATGAAGTTAGAGACATGGAGGTAGCTGGAGTGAGGACAGAGTGAGGTGGAGGTGGACTCGCCCTGGAGACCCTGAAGAGGGAGAAGCCGAAAGAGGAGGAGGAGGAGGAGGAAGAAGAAGGTGCAGACACATATTAATGGTGTTCAAAGCATTTGGGTTCATGGTGGGCAATAAGGAGGAGGGGGTAATGCAGGAAAAAGGAGAACCTTTAGCCTCTGGACATCAGTTCAGCCATCCCTTTAAAATGACTTAAGGCCCCAACAAGTGGTCAACCCCTCAAGTGATGGACTTGTTGAGTGTTTCATTGCATTAATGGCTGCATGTCTTCAAATGGTTTGAATGCACGACACTTGGGCCTCATGATGACCGTTGGGTAATCCTGATCACAACCACTGGCAGCCCCCACCCTGTAAGGTGACTGCTGCACCTCTTTTGGTGTTTCTAGGTTACCTTTGAGGACTGCTCTATTCCTGTTGTTGGATTTCAATCACAGGAGAATTTACTTGGATTAGAGTCTTGTCAAAACATTTTGTACATGGGGCGTGCCGTCATATCAAGCTGGCCTCTCATTCAGCTCTTTATTTCAGCTCCTTTACTTGACTCAGTAAAAGTATTGAGAGCTAATTTAGCAGTTTAAATCTATTCTTGACTCTGGCTGTACTCAGACTGAAGTACTAAAACACTGCATTCAGTTTTCACTTGACTCTCATTTGAAGGGTTAATTGTAATAAAGTAAATTACTGAGAGACTCCAGGGTTACATGTTTACTCTTAACAAAATACTGCAAATATTGAAATCAGCTGCCTGCTTTAAACTATTTGAATGAATCTGTTAAACATGTTTGGATCTCTGTGGTTTAGGTGGCAGAGAACTTTGTGCCCCCCCTGCTGGAGGCGGTGCTCATTGACTACCAGAGGAACGTCCCAGCTGCCAGAGAACCTGAGGTCCTCAGCACCATGGCAACCATTGTCAATAAGCTGGGCATCCACATCACCAGTGAAATTTCCAAAATCTTTGACGCCGTCTTCGAGTGCACTTTAAACATGATCAACAAGGTCAGTTTGGACCTTTGCTGTCCCGGGACAAGTTGAGGAACACGACGTCTTAAGAAACATCAAGTCTTAACTGGTTCTCTGTGTTGGCAGGACTTTGAAGAATTCCCAGAACACAGAACCCACTTCTTCTACCTGCTTCAAGCTGCCACCTCCCAGTGCTTCCCAGCCTTCCTGTCCATTGCTCCAGCCCAGTTCAAACTCATCCTGGACTCCATCATCTGGGCCTTCAAGCATACAATGAGGAATGTGGCTGACACAGGTCTGACCTACAGTCAACTTTCACATATTGAAACAATACTGGAATAGGGAGTGAAGCTAAAACTCTAAACTTTATAAGTTTCTGAACAAATGGTCTTACTGGTGTACTGAGTGTGGAGAGGATTGAAGCTGATGATTGTCTCCAGGTCTGCAGATCCTCTACACACTCCTTCAGAATGTGTCTGCAGAGGAGGCAGCTGCGCAGAGCTTCTACCAGACGTATTTCTGCGACATCCTTCAGCACATTTTCTCTGTGGTCACTGATACATCTCACACTGCAGGTAAAGAGGCTGACCACACGTCCTACTGCACTTCATGCTGCACTGTTAAATACTGTCTGATGCTCAGTTGTATACATCTGACATCGATGAAAAATGCTGACTAACTTAAAACTATTTACTGCCGTGGTTGATGGTTTGGCTGTGAAGGATTCAGGGCATTTATTAGCCCCTCTGTCTGTCTTTAGGTCTGACCATGCATGCCACCATCTTGGCCTACATGTTCAACCTGGTCGAGGAGGGAAAGGTCAACGTGGCTCTGAGCACCACCAATCCCACCAACAACCAGCTGCACGTCCAGGAGTACATCGCTAACCTGCTCAAGATGGCATTCCCTCATTTACAAGAGTAAGTGGGCATCAGGTTGCCACATGAACATCAGTGAGACTGAAGTTCCAGTTTGAGTTTGTGGCTTGATCTTCTTCTTTTGGCTGTTCCCTCTTCAGTTCTCCACAACGAGTCCTCCTCCATCTCACTCTGTCCTCTGTCCTCACTCCAACTACCTCCATGTCCTCTCTAACTGCATCCATATGTCTCCTCTTCGTCTTTTTCCTGGCAGCTGCATTTCTAACATCTTTCTACCAATGTACCCACGGTCCCTCCTCTGGACATGTCCAGACCACTCTCCTTCCTCTGGACATGTCCAG
>NW_023627939.1:0-2376 GCF_014905685.2 Nematolebias whitei | reverse complement strand
CATTCTCAAAGCAAAGATGGCATCTGTGGTGCTCTTTCTTGGCATGAAACTGTACTGCTGCTCACAGATAGTCACCTCTCGTCTAAGTCCAGCTTCCACAACTCTCTCCCAGATATTCATTGTGTGACTCATCAACTATAGTTGCTACAACTCTGTACATCACCCTTGTTTTTTTAAAACGGGCGCCAGCACGCTTCTCTTCTATTCCTCAGGCATTTTCTCACCCTCATATATGCCATTGAATATGTGAGTCAAAAACCTCACTGCCATTTCTCCAAGACATTTCCAAACCTCCACTGATATGTCATCAGGTCCTACTGCCTTCCCCATCTTCATTCTTTTCAGAGCTTTCTGAACTTCACCCTCACTTATCTTTCCCACTTCCTGGTCCACAGTTTCTATGACCTCTACTCTTCTTTCTCTTTCATTCTCTTCATTCATTACTTATACTTTGTAAGTATAGTAAAATTTTTTTTAATGTATATTCAATTCTATTCAGTTTATTTATGTAGCACCAAGTCACAACAAAAGTAATCGCAGGACACTGAATAGAAACATTCATAAACATAAGCAAGTTAACAGTAATTATCTGATGAGCAGACTGCTTTGAGTTTAACTCCATCACAGACTCTCATCTTAAATATGAATAAAGCTTACTAAAACTTGGTTTTGTGTCACAGGGATATGTATCCAGATGGACTTCCCTCAGAATACTCCATCATTGCAACATTCAGGTTGACCAAAGACGCTGCCCAGACATCCTGGGACCTTTGGCAAGTCAGTGACCCAGAAGAACGAGAGCAGGTTGGCCTGCGTTTCCAAGGCGATGCTCGTTCGTTAGACTTCTTCTACACCAGCCTCCATGGGAACCAGATGCTGAGGACATTTCATAGTGTAGAAAAGCTGTTTGATGGAGAATGGCACAAGTTGGCTCTGAGTGTAAAGGGCAGCCAAGTAAAGCTACTGATAGACTGCGAAGAGGTCAAAGTGGAACCTATCGATGAGCCGAGGCCAGTCATCTACCAAGGATACACCTCCATTGTCAAGCGGGCTGTTGGAGGTCGTTCACCTTCTGTATGTTCACAACTTCAATGAAAATGAATTAATATTTGTAGAGTTATTATACATTCGTAATATTTCACATTATGGCTTGTTTCTACTTAGGTGGACCTTCAGCAAATGGAAGTGTCATGTGACCCAGAGCAGGCGTCTTCAGAGAGCTGCTGTGAGCTCTCCAGTGTGGTGGGTCATCCTTCTTCTAACACTGTTAAACTCCAGTTTTTTTTAATAGATGTGTAGTTTCAAAACCCTTCTGGTACTTAACTGTCCACCACAGTGTGGAGGATATGCTGAGATCGGTCTGACAGCTGGAAGAGCGACTTGCAAATGTATGCACGGACAACCTGGCATTCAGGGCCCTCCAGGGCCAAAAGTGAGTGCACCTGCACAAGAAGCTGGCTGAACATGAACGTACATTGAATCTCGGCTGATGTATTTTTTTATGCCTTTTATTCTACAGGGTCACAGGGGTCTTCCAGGAAAACTCGGAGACCAAGGAAGACAGGGGTACTGGGTAAATATATACAATCTGCCTCTTGAGTCACTCAACCATCAAGCAGAGTGTTTACTTGATCCATTCTCAGCAGGAGCAACATTCATCTCCTCTGGCCACATCCCAAGGTGTTAAGCTGACTTGTTAGGGATATTGTAAATTTTTTATTCCTAAAACAGTAGCAATGCTCTGGAAAATGGTAATACAATAGTCCCTCTCTACTAAGAGCTCTTGCAGGTGGCAAAGAAAAGAGGAGGCAGGGAGCTACAATCATGACATTCTGTGCTCATTTAGAAGGTTTTGGAGTTTAGAAACATTAGCATATTGCATTGGTGTGGGAAGGGTTTAAAACACCTTCATATATACCAAAAAAGTCCATGCTCAATAATCCAGGTATACAATCCAACAATTTTCAGTCAGGTCATCTGGACAGTTTCTTTTTTTTTTTGCTGAAATGTTTCACCTTCTATCCAGAAGGCTTCATCAGTCAAGGAAACACCCTCCTGATGCAACCACAGACCACCGAGCTACCACAGCCCTCTGTGTGGAGCAGAGAGCTGCCTTCTAGGACACCCAGAGGAGCAGATGGTGGGGGTTAAGGGCCCTGCTCAAGGGCCCAGAGTGGGACGGATGAGGGTGGGGGCAGGCGGGAGTGCTCCACCCACCCCACCCACACTTCCGATGCCGTCGGTACCGGGGCTTGAACCGGCGATCCTCCAATCACAGGCCTACCCTCTCCAACCTCCGCACCACCACCCTCATATATCAGAGTCAGAGTCAGAGTTTCTTTATTGTCATTCGCACCTCATGTGGTACATGTGGTG
>NW_023627938.1:0-2376 GCF_014905685.2 Nematolebias whitei | reverse complement strand
ATATATATATATATATATATATATATATATATATATTATTTTGCCAATTTAAAAAGAACTAAAACAACGAATTGTGCAGACAAATGTGTTTTTATTTAAATTGTGGAGTACCGTATTTTTCGGACTATAAGGTGCACTTAAAATCCTTTAATTTTCTCAAAAATCCACACTGAGCCTTATGTATTAATTCTGGTTGTGCTTACTGACCTCGGACCGATTTTATGTGGTACAACTGAACAATGTTGAGCGTTATTGCGAAAGAATTGAATACAGTTTGACTTATCTGACTGTTTTGTTTCACTTAATGCGCCTTATAATCTGAGTAATACGGTAATTGAGCATCCTACTTTGAAGAAATAAAGCATTAAGTTAAAGTAGTATGATTTACTTTGTGTATTAGTACTAGTATCCACATATTTGCAAAAGAATTGACAGGAAAACTGCTAAAACTAGTCATTTGTTGTTGTGGGTATAGCAGAGTCATTGCGGAGGGACCAAAGGGCCACATGTGGCTGCAGAGCCGCAGGTTGCAGACACCTGGTTTAGGGCTATGTTTGTGGCCCTCCATTGAAGGTCTTGCTCATTTCAGCAAGACACACCCCAATCTGCACAACGGTAAGGCTAAACTCTGTTAAACATGCAACGCAAACATCTTTTTATGAATTAAGGATTCCCTCTTTTTGTAATTAAATTGTTGGCATCGGAATTCCAAACAAGCAAATTGTTGCTTTGATTTACACGGAACATAGCTTTAGTTTTTTTTTGTATTTTGTGCTCCTTTTTTTTATTTTTTATACAGATGACAGACTAAAGCGTGTGAAGCATAAAATATTGTCATTGTGTGGTTAATATCATTAGCAGGGCAGCGCTCCAGCGAAACGCTCAGCTCGTGCAGGGCGGCTGCTGGGAGCGAACCGGCGGAGGCGCCCAGGGTTCGCCGCTGACATAATGAAGCGCGAGCGATTGTAATTCTATCTTGAGCGGAGCGGTTGCGTGGGTGTGCGCAGCCTTACAATTACAGCACGGTTTTACAGCCGTCTCTCCCCGTCTCTTGTCTTCACCTGTTCAGATTTACTGCCTGAGCCCAGAGGATTCTGGGTAGTCGCATCTATGCGTTCCACTCAGTTTGTTTGTCGTCGTGTTAGCAGTGAATTCAGTGTGTCTGTTTGTTTGTTTTAACCGTTGGATCAAGAAAAATAAGGTTTCTGTGCTGCCCTTTTAGTGTATTTTAATACACTGCCCCTGTTGCCCCCCTGACACCCCCCCCCTTCCAGTCTCTGTGTAGGATAGATGGATAGATGGAGGTGGGAGCTGTGTCGGTGGCAGCATGGTGAGGTGAAGAGGTGCACCCCCATCTCGCTCCGCGCTTCAACAATGGCATTTGCATATTTTTATGCTCCGTCTTCCTCCGCCTCTCTCTCAAAGAAAACAGCCCGAAGCGTGAATGCTCCAGCAGCAGCAGCAGGCGTGCGGGGGGTGTGGGGGGGGTGTAACGGAAGCTTGGGAGACGACGTGTCCGCTTTTTTTCCCTCACTCCCTTAGTTCACGCTTTACACACAAGGCAGGGCCCTTACCTCCAGAGGTTCTGCACTGGGTGGGTGGGGGTGGATGAGGATGGGGTGTCACCGGAGGACCAAAGTCTGGGTATTTAATGGAGGCCGATAACTCCTGAAAGAAAGAAAGGAGACAAAAAGAGCAAATTCATGATCAGAGTAATAAATTTAAAAAACGAGCAGACTGGTCTAGGCAGGGGTTCTCAAACTTTTTAGATTCAGGGACCCCCTCATAAGCCTAATGTTTATTAAATAATTTTCTTGAATTTGGTTATTTAATTCAATGGAAATATTTGTTTAACATAAATACTTAAGACCTGTTCTTTAATAGTGTTAACACAATTGTTATACTTTTAACCATGGGGTATTTTTCATTCAAGACACACTCAGTGAACAAACTATTTAATTTTAACTTCCAAAAATTACAGTTTTGAGACGATTAACAGCATCAAAAGCCACTTAATTTTTTTTACTTATTTACTTAATGAACAAAAATGTGTTGCCACTTCTTTAAATTATTACAGAAAACTCTTTACATAAAACTGAACAGAATCATCACAGCAGTAGTCAAACCAAGTAACAGGGATTCATTTGTTTATTTGTTTATTTAAGGACTTAATTAAGGGTTTAAGGATTTAATTTTAGTTTCTACCGTAGTAGAGACTATTCTTCCTGGGGTCCACAATTAAAACATTGCAATTAAATCAAGCTTTTTGTAAACCAATCGATGCCAGAACACAAATAGCAGGCTGGCGGGGGAGGGAGATTTGTGGCTCCTCCCCCAGAAAATTTTGAATAAAGTAGATGTGATTTCCTGAATTTT
>NW_023627937.1:0-2376 GCF_014905685.2 Nematolebias whitei | reverse complement strand
CCATCTGATAGATTTGAGGTCATCAGGGTCAGATCAGGTTCACTACAGTCCCCCCTTTGGAAATCATCACCTGTCCATGGGGATGAATTCCAACCGTGAACTTAGACCTTCAAGTGTCCTTGAGCTTGATGTAATCCAGCAAGGAAGACCAAAGTCAGAAGTAATCCAGCAAGGAAACAAAGTCAAGGTAATTCCACAATGTTCTTGGTATTCCATTGTGTTGACTATAATCCCATATCGTCTCGATTATTCCATTGTAGCAATGCCTTAACTCCTTGGAAACAGAGTCTGTAATCCATTGGAAAAAGTCATATAATCCACAACGGTAAATCCACAGCGATTGGAAGTGTTGATTAATCAGCATACAGAGGGGTACCCTTGGATTGAACTGAAGAAGCGGCCACTGGATGAAGAGTTGAGACCAACGTCAGGATTGCAGGTCGCCTCCAGCGAAGGTTGTCTCCAGCGACGTCCAGCCTGTGCCGTTCTGGTTCAATGTGTCATGCAATTATGTGGTTTAAGGTGGGCTTATGAAGGGGATTTTACATAAGGCCTTAAACTATATGCATCTGGTGTGTAAGCTATTATGGTTGGGAATAGCTACAACTACCAGTTAAGGGGTGGAGAATGCTGAAAAGGGGTAACTACAGGGGTTTATTCCTATAGAAAAGTGTTCCAAACTATTTTTCCATTTCTAACTTGGTTTAAGTTAGCTTTACATGGTAAAATATAGTTTGGTGCAATTGTCTGTTGTCTTTTTAGACGAACGACTTGAGATTGGGTGTTTGGTTTTCCCATAAATGTTTTGGAAGTCTATGGCGAGACTTATCAAAAAGAATTAGCTATCCCCCCGAATAGAATTGTTCGAGTAGGTTCGGCTTAAGCGTTGTGAGATCAATGTAGATTATGGTACTCAGGGTAGCAATAATATACATTGACTCCGCAAAGATTGCAATTTAGTGAATGAACTGCATGTTGGCATGGTCAAAGGCTTCTTAGTCTCTAACTTAACTACACACAAGATTCATTCTTACCTCAGAAACAACCAAAATCAACTAAACACGTTCCAACACCGACAAGAGTAGTGACTAAGCATCTAGAAACATCGTTTCACTGCTTCTCCTCACCCTGGTTGCCAGATTCAGTCACGCTGTCCCGTTTATTTGTTTGTTTCTTTTTAGACCCGCGTGCGCGAGACATAATCACATTGAGGTGCACTGCATGGAGATCTTGTTGGACTCGGAGTGACCGGAGGCCTCGGAACAGGGATATGAGTATCCCGCATAACACGAGGAGTATCATCATTTGCAGGGCTACGATCAATGTGTCTGCACTTGACCACGCATAGGCAATCGGTTGGATTGGGTTATTATTCTCGGACCTGAGAGACTTGAGAACTCCGTTTAACGGTTCCACGTCGACGACCTTAGTACCCTCGAACCGGATCTTTCCCAAGGTTCCGGGATCTATGTCTATAGTCATGTTTTTTAGGTACTCTGTGTCGTCCAGAGTTGTTTCCCATTGTCCCGGATCAAGGTGATAGAGCGTCAAATCATCAATGTGTATGGTTGTTCCCTGGGGAACGCTGATCCACATTGTCTTGTCCGGTAAGGTCAGGGGTCTATTTGCTCCAGGCTGTTCGTAGGCCATGATCGCATCTCTTTGGGGGGCGTTCACTAGCCAACGTGATCCAACGATTTCGGCCTTTGCGGTCTTAGCCAGGTGTCGCGGCGTTATGGTCGTTGAGCACTTAGAATTTTCCGGAATAGGTGTTAATCCGCATATGCCCGCGGTTTTATTCCACATAAACGGTTTGCTCGGGCACAGATAGTGTATCTCCCGAGTGAGAACACACATCTGCAGGTTTGGAGCTAGGTATACTGAGGGGTTGTCGTCGTGGTACGCAACCATCTTTGGTGTGTCAATTTGAACATGGTTTTCGCCGTGCCAATTGCCAACATTTACGACGTCCCTGAGTCTGTATATGCCGTTTGAGGGAATTATCGGTAGGTTGATAAGGAATGCCATTTCAAACTTCTTGTGATCGACGTAGATTGGGATCGCGCTACCGAGAGTGTAAGCCAGGTGTGCCTGTGTTTGCGTAACTCTTTCGCGTGTAGCGGAGCTGAGGATGTCGTTCACCATCTGTAGCGAGACTAGATACGGTGGGATCCTACCGGTGGCTAGTGTGTCTACCGATGAACTGATATCTCTAAGCATGTCGGCGAAGATTCTATCCATCAGGTGTGCGACAGTGTAATCCATTTCAACCTTAAGAGTTAATTCATTTATCGCATGTACGAGGGCTCTGATTTCTTGGGTGTGAGTATTAAGCACTAGAACAGTATCTTTCGCTGTTTCAGTCACTTGTCTCAG
>NW_023627936.1:0-2376 GCF_014905685.2 Nematolebias whitei | reverse complement strand
GATCGCCCCAGTTTCGTCCAAAATACAAGTACCCAGAAAACCTAGGGCGAAAGGCGCAGGGACACAAAACTTTACGTGCTAGGTCGTAGCCTCAAGCCGACGACATCCTGTGAGTTTCGTGACTCTATGACTCCGCCTAGTGGGCGAACCAGAAACCCCGTTTTTCTCAAACTTCAGGTACCCATAATTCATAGCGTAAATGGACGAGGGACACCAAACTCACAGAGTGCGGTCAGAGGGTTGTGCTGACCAGGACCTGTGAGTTTTGTCCACCAACGACCTCATTTAGGTAGTTAACCAGCGCCCTGTTCTCTCACCACCAATTACCCATAAATCCTAGGCAAAACGCAGGACGGACACCAAACGCACGGAACGCGGTCAGGGTGATGTGCTGAACAGGACCTGTGAGTTTGGCACCCCAAAGACTTTGCTTAGTGGGCCAACCAAACCCCAATTTGGCAGACGAAGCAATTACCCATAAACCCCTGGGAAAATGAGGACGGACACCAAACTGACAGAACACGGTCAGGGTGATGTGGTGATCAGGACCTGTGAGTTTGAGCCCTTTGTGAGGTTCCTAAGGGGGTCAACAGGCCCTCCAAAGTCAAAAGGTCAATAGGTCAGGCCTTTGCTGGATGGCCCATAATTCACAGAAGAAAAAAGCTAGGGACACAAGATTTTCAGGGTTAGAGAGAGGTCCTCAGCTGATGACACCCTGAAAATTTGAAGTAGTTGGCTTGTTTCTGAAGGAAGTTATAAGTAATTATATATTTAGGCCTCTGAGGCCGCACTTCCAGGATGACGAGTGCATTTTGCCCTACAGCTTCGCGTGGAAAGCTTGTACAAAGAGGAGCTAGACACCGTTGGAAAGGTCTGCTCAAGGGCAATTCAGAGAGTTCTGTCTCATCTCTGTACGTGCTTTCTGAGATCCGCAATTTGCCCCAAAGTGTTTTGGATTACGGGCATTTTCACGCGCGCGCGCGCACGTACGAGCACGAAATTTTGCACAGCTCTTCCTGGATACTTGCTTTACATCTGTACCGAGTTTGAAGGGGTTGGCTTATTCCTGAAGGAAGTTATGAAGTTTTTTTATACTTAGGCTTCGAGTATTTGCATGAGGCATTTTCTTAGAGAAAAGACGAGTACGTTTTGTGTAACAGCTTCGCGTAGGAAGGTCGTACAAAGATGAGCCAGACACCATTGGAAAGGTCTGCTCAAGGGCAATTCAGTGACACCTGTCTCATCTCTGTCTGTGCTTGTTGAGACCCGCAAAACGTACCGAAGTGCGTATGTTTACGGGCAATTTCACGCGCGCTCGCGTGCACGTACGAGCACGAAATTTTGCACAGCTCTTCTTGGGTACCTGCTTTACATCGTTACCAAGTTTTAAGTGGTTGGCTTATTCCTAAAGGAAGTTATGAATTTTTATAATATTTGACCGCTCGGACGGACGGATGGACATGTGCGTTTCTGCTCGCAGCTTCGCGTCAGAAGACCAGATCAGGGGGACCTCAGTACAGTTGTAAAGACCTGGCTTGTCCGAATCCAACGTGACCTCCCTTGTCTGCGTGCGTGCTTCCTACGCAACGCAAAAGAGTGTTTTACACACTGACCCTTAGGTTTAACACACACACTCGCTGCGCACGTATGAGCGGCCCCCACCTTTCTGTTTTTCCTGCGCTGCAACAGGATCAAAGGACGAGCTCGTTAAGGTCAGATCTCGGCTTCCGAGGCACGTAGAAGGACGAGGTCAACGCCGACAGATTCGTCTCGAGCCCACAAACAACATGCTTTGAACTAGTGCACGTCAGTGCACGTTTAGGGGCTTAAAAAGCCATCTGAAGCCAATCGTGATGATTACCCATAAGTCCTGAAAAAAATTCAGGAGGGACACAAAACTCACAGAACGCAGTCAGGGGGTGGTGGAGAACAGGGCCTGTGAGTTTGGTGCACGAACGACCTCGTTTAGAGGGTTAACGAGCACCTCGTCGGACCAGGGGAAAATTACCCATAAGTCCCTGGTTGTTGGGTGTAGAGACCCCAAAATCAAAGCGTGGGGTGCTGGGAGGACCCCGAATAAGAATCCAGTGTCATATTGGCCCCAGCGGTTTTAGAAAAAAATTCGTTCTGAAAAGTCAGCCAAAAGAGGGTCTAAGTGTCTAAGACCCACAGATCACTTTGATAGAAAATTTGGGCCTCTTAGAGACATTTTTTTTCTACTGGGTCCAGACTCGCCGTTTTCGTATATGTTGTTGCCGGGCCTCCGACGGACGCGTAGGCGTTGACCCCGCTCAGATCGGACCCCGTTTAGGGCGTTAAACGAAGGGGGGATCGCCCCAGTTTCGTCCAAAATACAAGTACCCAGAAAACCTAGGG
>NW_023627935.1:1193-2376 GCF_014905685.2 Nematolebias whitei | reverse complement strand
TGAGCACGAACAGGTGTTGAGGCTGGATGGGCGAGCTGTGAAGCTGAGGAGTTTAGGCAGCAGAACTTTATCCAGGGGCAGGCAAGGGTCAAAACCAGAGAGGAATGCAGCCAGGCAGAAGAACCAAAAGGGGAATCCAAAAATCGTGGTCAAGGAGGAAAAACATTTGTCAATATGGTCAGATATAGGTGAGGAATCCAGTCCGGGGGCAAAGGCGAGAATGAGAGGTCGTGGGCAAAGCTATGGTCGAAAACTGTGATACAAAGAGGGAACGCTGGATATCT
This sequence comes from Nematolebias whitei, assembly GCF_014905685.2. Lineage (NCBI taxonomy): Eukaryota > Metazoa > Chordata > Actinopteri > Cyprinodontiformes > Rivulidae > Nematolebias > Nematolebias whitei. The sequence continues at coordinate 2,092 of NW_023627935.1, read as the reverse complement.
ATGGAAATAATCTATAATTATCTGGCAGCAAAGGAGGAGAAACAGGGAGCTTAAATAGTGAACTGAAACAGGTGTTGCTCATGAACGTAGATTGCGGTAGATGGTGGAGGGGGGCGTGGCACGGTGACAGGAGCTGAATGAATGAGAGGGGAACTCAAAACTAAAGCAAGAAAAAATGTAAATGATCTAAAAACAGGGGCTGTGGTATGAGGAGCAGAGGCTTAAATAGATGGGGGGGGGGGGGGGCTTCTGAGTGTGACATAGCCCCCCCTTTAAGGTCTGGCATCCTGACGGACCACCAAAGAAAAAGAACTAACAAGGACCGGGCGGGTGGAGGGGGCACTGGAGGTGGGCAAAAAGGCAGGTTGGAGGTCCAAAGGGACCTCCAGAGATGCCCCAAAACTCTGCTGGATGACCTGGCCACTGTCCAAAAAGTGGCAAAGTCCAGGTCAGATGGCCATGTAAGCCTTGCTGGGGCCAGACCAAAGGCAAGACCAGGACCAGTGTTGCACTAGGCAGGAGGATCAGAGCTGCAGCCCACATGGCTGTCTTGGAGACTGCAGCTGACATGGGGGTCCTGGGGGCCGTTGCAGCCAACATGGGGGTCCTGGGGGACGTTGCAGCCAACACGGGGGTCCTGGGGGACGTTGCAGTTGACACGGGGGTCATGGGGGCCGTTACAGCCGACACGGGAGTCCTGGAGGCTGCTTCGGCTGACAAGGGGGTTCTGGAAGCCTTTGTGGCCGACATGAGGATCCTAGAGACTTCTGCGGCCGACGTGGGGATCCTGGAGACTTCTGTGGCCGACGTGGAGGGCCAAGGAGCTGGTGTGGCCGACGTAGAGGGCCGAGAAGCTGCCGAGGCCGACGTGGAGGGCCGAGGAGCTGCCGAGGCCGACG
>NW_023627935.1:0-1183 GCF_014905685.2 Nematolebias whitei | reverse complement strand
TGAGCACGAACAGGTGTTGAGGCTGGATGGGCGAGCTGTGAAGCTGAGGAGTTTAGGCAGCAGAACTTTATCCAGGGGCAGGCAAGGGTCAAAACCAGAGAGGAATGCAGCCAGGCAGAAGAACCAAAAGGGGAATCCAAAAATCGTGGTCAAGGAGGAAAAACATTTGTCAATATGGTCAGATATAGGTGAGGAATCCAGTCCGGGGGCAAAGGCGAGAATGAGAGGTCGTGGGCAAAGCTATGGTCGAAAACTGTGATACAAAGAGGGAACGCTGGATATCTATGGAAATAATCTATAATTATCTGGCAGCAAAGGAGGAGAAACAGGGAGCTTAAATAGTGAACTGAAACAGGTGTTGCTCATGAACGTAGATTGCGGTAGATGGTGGAGGGGGGCGTGGCACGGTGACAGGAGCTGAATGAATGAGAGGGGAACTCAAAACTAAAGCAAGAAAAAATGTAAATGATCTAAAAACAGGGGCTGTGGTATGAGGAGCAGAGGCTTAAATAGATGGGGGGGGGGGGGGGCTTCTGAGTGTGACATAGCCCCCCCTTTAAGGTCTGGCATCCTGACGGACCACCAAAGAAAAAGAACTAACAAGGACCGGGCGGGTGGAGGGGGCACTGGAGGTGGGCAAAAAGGCAGGTTGGAGGTCCAAAGGGACCTCCAGAGATGCCCCAAAACTCTGCTGGATGACCTGGCCACTGTCCAAAAAGTGGCAAAGTCCAGGTCAGATGGCCATGTAAGCCTTGCTGGGGCCAGACCAAAGGCAAGACCAGGACCAGTGTTGCACTAGGCAGGAGGATCAGAGCTGCAGCCCACATGGCTGTCTTGGAGACTGCAGCTGACATGGGGGTCCTGGGGGCCGTTGCAGCCAACATGGGGGTCCTGGGGGACGTTGCAGCCAACACGGGGGTCCTGGGGGACGTTGCAGTTGACACGGGGGTCATGGGGGCCGTTACAGCCGACACGGGAGTCCTGGAGGCTGCTTCGGCTGACAAGGGGGTTCTGGAAGCCTTTGTGGCCGACATGAGGATCCTAGAGACTTCTGCGGCCGACGTGGGGATCCTGGAGACTTCTGTGGCCGACGTGGAGGGCCAAGGAGCTGGTGTGGCCGACGTAGAGGGCCGAGAAGCTGCCGAGGCCGACGTGGAGGGCCGAGGAGCTGCCGAGGCCGACG
>NW_023627934.1:1373-2376 GCF_014905685.2 Nematolebias whitei | reverse complement strand
TTTCCTTCCCTCCATTGATTACGGTGACATTATTTACACAAACGCTCCTACAAGCACCCTGCAAATGTTGGATGCTGTCTGTCATGGTGAGCTAAGATTCATAACTGGCTGTAACTACCATACCCACCATTGCACCCCACTGGTTAGTATAGTATAGTATAGTATAGTATAGTATAGTTATAGTATAGTTATAGTATAGCATAGTTATAGTATAGCATAGTATAGTATAGTATAGTATAGTATAGTATAGTATAGTATAGTATAATATAGTCTAGTACAGTTATAGTATAGTTATAGTATAGTATAGTATAGTTATAGTATAGTATAGTATAGTATAGTATAGTTATAGTATAGTATAGTTATAGTATAGTTATAGTATAGTATAGTTATAGTATAGTTATAGTATAGTATAGTATAGTATAGTTATAGTATTGTTACAGTATATTATAGTATAGTATAGTATAGTATAGTATAGTATAGTTATAGTATAGTATAGTTATAGTATAGTATAGTTATAGTATAGTTACAGTATAGTATAGTATAGTATAGTATGGTATGGTATGGTATAGTATAGTATAGTATAGTATAGTATAATTATACTATAGTATAGTATAGTATAGTCTAGTATAGTTATAGTTATAGTATAGTATAGTTATAGTATAGTATAGTATAGTATAATTATAGTATAGTATAGCTATAGTATAGTATAGTAATAGTATAATATAGTATAGTTATAGTATAGTATAATATAGTCTTGTACAGTTATAGTATAGTTATAGTATAGTATAGTATAGTATAGTATAGTATAGTATAGTATAGTATAGTATAGTATAGTATAGTTATAGTATAGTATAGTTATAGTATAGTTATAGTATAGTATAGTTATAGTATAGTATAGTATAGTTATAGTATTGTTACAGTATATTATAGTATAGTACACTATAGTATAGTATAGTTATAGTATAGTATAGTATAGTATAATTATACTATAGTATAGTATAGT
>NW_023627934.1:0-1273 GCF_014905685.2 Nematolebias whitei | reverse complement strand
GTATAGTATAGTATATTATAGTATAGTATAGTATAGTATAGTATAGTTATAGTATAGTATAGTTATAGTATAGTATAGTTATAGTTATAGTTATAGTTATAGTATAGTATAGTATAGTATAGTATAGTATAGTATAGTATAGTATAGTATAGTATAGTATAGTATAGTATAGTCATAGAATGGCAAGGCATAGCACAGTACAGGACAGTACAGTCTGTGATGGTTTCTGATATTGGTGATAAGCAGCTGCCCTGGGTGGCATCTTGTCAGGGGCTGCACGAGCACCTGACTCCACCTCTGCCCTCCCCCACAAAAATTAATTGCATTATTTCATATAGCTTGTCAATAGCCTACATATCAGTTTCCTATCACCCACCTGTGGGGAGTGGGCGCCCTCCACCAGGTGCAGGGCGTGTAGCTTCTGCTGAGGTCTGACTCACAGGTTGTGAAAGGAGAGGGAGGGTTCTCTCGTCTTCCTTGCTGGGCGAGGGATGCATCTAATAGCGCACATTAGTTCACTAAGTAAATCATGCCACTGCACTGATTGCTCCCAAATAAAGCACAACCCCTTCATAGAATTGTGAATATAGCCAACAATCCACAGCTTATTTGTGTGAAATTGTGGGGAAAAAAAATACGAAAATGAATCTGCACACCACGGAAGGAGAATTAGTTTAGGCCTAAGATGTTTTGACTCAGGTGGTGATAACCTACTCCACTCGAGTGCCAATTACATACGTGGAAGATGGACAAGAAGAGGTCAACGCCATCAGGCGCCCAGTTAAAGAAAAAGAGAAAAGAAGAAGAGGAGAAATGAGCAAAAGATGAAGGTGTGCAGCTGTGTCATCTCTTGGAGCATGAAATGTGTTATAGGCTATAGCCTGATGCAAGAGGTTTACTATTTCTTAATAACATAAGATGCTAACTGTTGTTTAAGGTTAGCTGCTTAGGACAACATATTTGGTTTTCAGCAGAAAAAAAATACTGTTTTGAAGATTGAAATTCTGTAATTATTCAGTATTGCATTAGGCTACTTCTCAACAACAATTATATTGCTTATTAAATAACCATTGTGAGGCATAGAATAATGAATGTTAGATACTGATAACATTGATGGATGATGTTTCCAAGGTTTTATGTGTGGTATTTTATCGTAAATAATCAGGTCTCTCTTGTAAACGAATCCCAAGGCCCAGTGGGATTAACCTGTATAAATTAAGGTTGAATGAATGAATGAATGAAAAAGTAGTTTTGAAGTTCAGATTTTCTTAAG
>NW_023627933.1:0-2376 GCF_014905685.2 Nematolebias whitei | reverse complement strand
TGCTAGTATCACTCAGCCCTCTGTGAGTAGTAAACAGACATCAGTGTACTAATGACCCATTGTTAGGCTGATGGTCCTTCTTGAGCATGTGATCAGCTGGTTTTGGTTGTCAGCAGCAAACTGGTTGATCCACTCTGAGAAGGTGCTATTTAAGAGACTGAGCTGAAAACAGCACCTCAGACTGAGGAAGTCTCTTGGATGAGAGACGAAACATTTCTAGATTTTCTTGCTTTGTTTTGTTTTTTGTTTTTTTTGAATGTCCAGAGGACCAGATTGAACATTTTTGGATATGATTAATTACATTACCTCTAACATGATAATTCAATATCATGATATCCTCTGGGACTGTGGTGTCGATTGTAGTGAACTAAGCCTTAGGTCAAAACCTGGAACTTCCTGGGACAGGAACTGTTATTTCATTGATTTGAGTCCAGAAACACAAATTAAGCTCATGCAGAGACTTCTAAGTGTGTCTTGCACTAATCAATTGAAAGAACACTCTCCTTTTTATTATCATTACTATTTTACAATATCTTGATAATCAAAGTGTGTTTAGTTCAAATCATTTTTAAATGTTGAAGTGAACTACTCATTTTAAATCAACTGTGAATCAGTATTAATGATTTTTAATCCTCATTCAAAGTAGAAATCAAGTTAATGTTTGTTACAAGAGTAATTATGCATTTTAATTTTCTGTCTGAAATGAACAAGTTGTAAGTCGGTCAAAAGTCAAGTTTCGGTCAAAAACATGTTTACTGGAAAGAAATGTCATGTTTAACTTTTTCAGACAGATAGGAGGAGACTGGCTCCAAAAAGTCTAATTTCTTCAAAACATCTTTCTGTCTGTTCTTAAACAATCTAATCTTTCTCCTTGACTTTTAATAACCTCTTACATCACTAAGACCACACCCATGTTTGTTCGTTTCGACCAATCAGGAAGTTCTCAGAGGAACCGGAACTGACCTCTTTAAAAGGGTCAACACTTCCTAGTTCCAAGCAGTTCGGAACGCAGAACAAAGTTCCGAGTCTCGTGGGGATTATGGAATCTTCCACATCTGAGTGGAACCTCTGACGGGCTCACAGCTCATGCGAGCCCACCCGAGAGGTGAGCTGGTGTTGAACGAAGTACCGTCACTACTCCGGACGTTTTCCAACCATCCTACGGAGACGCTGGAAATGATAGCGTTAAATGGAACTCCGTACCAGCTGATTCATCTTCAGAGAGGTAACGAGTCGATTTCCTACCGAAGCGTACCGAGGTGGAGCTGGGTTCGAATGGAGAGTGCCGTTCGTTATACAGACACATTTCCCTCACCCATTCTCTCCATTTAAACTCCCTCATTTCCCATCTTTAAAACTCTTCTATCTTGCCAGTAAATCATCCAGATATTTTCAGAAATGTCTGTTGGTTTAAAAGCTGCAAGTGGAAACCATGGCCGTATGGTTTTCTAATTGTAAAACTTGCTAATTAAGCTATGTGTTATTGTAATCAATCTGCCAATTAATGTAAATGTGTGATGTTGTTTTAAATCGTTTTAATAAACGACCCACTGTTGTTGGTGAGTCAGAAATTAAAACACGTTTCCGTCCACATTTAATCATTCAATGCACGATAGTACTCAGTCCAGAAAAATGAAAGAATCAGTTTAATTTATGAATAATATCAACAGATATAGTTCATTACATATTGGTGGCCCGTAACGGGTTCATAAAATGGACTGTTATTCGTGTAACAATTGAATTTATCATGTTGGCATGTCTGATCTTAACTGAAATTAGCTTAAGAGGGCAGATTGCTGTGTGAAACGCAGCGTTTTGCAGCTGTGGTGTTCAGAGAAAGTTTTCAGTTGTGGTGTTTTAGAGCTGAAGGTAACATCAATGGTTCATTTAAAAGCTGAAATTTGTACATCTGTTGTGTAACTGAAGCTGGGTTTGTGGTAAAACGCTTTGATTCTGTTTAATCTGTGACAGAAGAGAGTTCTGTTCTGGCTCGGTTCTGATTCGTTCGAACGAGTCGTGTTTTGAATGGATAAAACGCTGTTTTAAAAGCTGAGCTCTGTCTCAGATCACCGTTAAGTGCTTCGTTATATTTTGTAACAGTAAAATCGTACATTTTGAGTATTAATGGACGAAAGTTGACCAGAATGTTCAGGCTAATCCCTAACACGCTAGCTGAAATAACGAGCAGCGATTGGTCGAAAGCCGCTGTTTGAAACGCTCTGATTCGCTGAGAGACGAGTGACGTGTCTGTCGTCACTTCCTCTGATGTCAGGTTGTAAAACCCACACCCGCTGCTGCTCTGTCATTGGTTGATTCAGTCACGTGACCCGGAAATGAAGCTCGTCTTCATAGTGAATTTCAATCTGTTGTTTAAAG
>NW_023627932.1:0-2377 GCF_014905685.2 Nematolebias whitei | reverse complement strand
GCTGTGGGTGTTGTTATGGGTGGACTGGTCTTTTGCTTTTTTGGGGTGGGGGGGCGCTCTTGGTCGCTGTAGTGCTCTATCTCTGACTGTTTGGGCACTCCTGGCTGATTGTCCCGGTTGGGGTTTGGTGGCCTCTCTGGTTGGGGGGCTGGGAATCGGGTTGGGGCGTCTGGACGGTTTCGGGATGGGTCTGGGTTGCTGGCCCTGGTTCTGGTTGGTCCTCGGGGACTATGTGCCGGTCCGTGGCCTTGATCCCTGGTGGTGCGGCTGCCACCTCCTCCTAGGTATCTCTGTTAGAGCCTCTGTCCCCTGGTGGATCTTGGAGAGTGGGGGTGCCTATTGGGGTCAGTGGGGGAGCTGGTCCCCTGGGGGGGCATTGCCACCTCAGTTCACCTCCCCATCCCAACGTCCTCCTCCGCCCACTCCACCACACCACCACTCAAACAGGGTTTTGGGGTTCAGATGCACTACTGAGCTACGGGGAGAATCATCCATCTCCGTGGCTGGTGGGGTCCTGGGCCCTAATTTTAATATACAACCTAGACACTCACTTATAACACTCTCACGACACATGCATATATAGGATCTGGAGTGGGCACATGATCGCACTTAGGTGGTGGGATGTGCTACCATTTCCACCTCCCCGGACCTGTGCCCACTTTCATATGTAGCATGTAGACATTTAGGGTTCTGTGTGGAGATGAGGGGTGAACGGGCGCCGCCTGCTCTCTGGGCAAGAGGTGGGTCTGTGCCGGTCGCCACCTCATCCCCCCATTTTAAACGCACTGTATAACAACATGCATCAACACCATATTCGAGTGGGAGGAGGAGGAAGTGGGTCTGTTCATAATTTATTTATGCATATATAGATTTATTTTTTTATTATTTTTTTTTTTTTCCCCTTTCACAAACACCTCCTTTCTCCGTGTGACACTAGGGGTCGGGGATGGAGGGGGGGGCGCATTGTTGGGGTCTGGGCTGTGGGTGGGCTTTGGGCCTTGGGGGTGGTCAGTGTTGGGGCCGGTGCTTCGGTTCCTCTTGGGCTGTTCCGATTCTTTTAATCTAGGTTCCTGGTTGCGATGGCCGGCACTCTGACCGGGGTGGCTGCCGGCTTTTGGCGGGGGGTCGGCTATGGTAGTGTACGTGTGGTCATTGGTGGTGTAGGGCGGCGGTTGGGGGCGTGGCTTCGCCTCATCCGGGCACTGGCTAGTCTTCCTGTGTGGCATTTGCGGTGGGGGTGCTCTGTGTGTGGGGGGGTGCATGGGTGGCGTGCTGGGGCGTCTCCGGGCCTATGGTGCGGAGCTCTTGATGTGAGAGCCGGCCCTCCTCGGCTGCGGCTCCCTGCTGCTCTGCCCCTTGGGCTGGGGCCAGCCTGTGGTCGCTGTCAGGTAGATGGTGCATGCGGTCGGCCCGACAGAGATTCTGTCGGGCTATCTGTGTGTGCCTATTGGTTGCTCGGGTTGGGTTTTTGGTGGTCCCCCCTCTCTTGGATCAATTTGGGCCCCACGTTTTGTGTGGGGTCCACTCCCCCCGGTCGTGCCCCCCTTTGGCGGGGGACTCCCTTGCCGCCGGTGCATTGGTGGCTCTCGGTGTCTGGGCTGAGTGGTGGGGTGCACGTCGGTCCGCCCTGGTTGCTGCCTGGCGGGGCCTGGGTGCCCTGGCTCTGTCGGGGCTCTGCTAGGGGGTGGTATGGCCTCGGGGCTTGGGGCTCGGTGTCCATGGCCGGATCTACTTGGGGGGGGCATGGGTCGCTGGCCGGGCCTGTGGGCTCGTCGTTGCAGCTTCCTGGAGGCTCTGCATTGTGGTGGCTGGGGTCACCCGGTTCTTTCCTCTGCTCCTCTCTGGGGGGGTGCGGTTCTCCCTGTTGGGAGACTCTTGGGGCTCCGGGCCTGTGGGCCGCTGTGTGTCTGTGGCTCCGGTCCTCCCTATGTTGCCATTGTGTCCTGGGGGGGCGGGTCTGTGGGCCCCCGCGTCCACTATTGGGCATTCTTTTGGAGAAATCTGGTGGTGGTGGGCGTGCTTGCGCGGGTGTTTGGATTCAGGTGCTTTGACAGATGCACGCTAGGTTGGGTAGTGGCGGAAGCTAGATGATTCATTGTGCGATGTCGAATGTTTCATGGTGATATTGTGGGTGGCATTGTGCTGTGCATGTTGTTTTGTCATGGTGGTCTCTCGTCTTATCTTCTTCTTTTTTATTATTTATTTATTCTTCTTTCTTCTCTTTCTTTAAAAAAAAAATAAAAAATTGAGCGATGATGATAAGTTCATTGAAACACTTCACAATGTTTCTACACTTAAACTGAGCTCAGGAAAAAAAAAAAAAAAATAAATAAAGAGTTCTGTTTCCGGTTCATTTGGGAAGTCCTGATTGGCTGAA